>NC_036864.1:5841930-5922378 GCF_002910315.2 Salvelinus sp. IW2-2015
CTGCTTGAAGGTCACCCCCAGTGTTTCTTGGCACTCAGTCCTTTCCCATGCCTTCCCAACGCCCCTCAGACAGCAACACATGCTCCCTCCACAGCAACAGGAAGTGTGTGTGTGTGAGGGGTGGCTTGGACACCCTCCCAGTGGGACAGTGAACAACAGGAAGAGACAGGAGGCTGCAGCTCCAGGGTCTAAAGAGGGGCCTAGTGCATCAGATCTCACCAGCCAGATTATCACACTATCTCCATGTTTTATTAAGAGGGAAATACACAATTTTGTTTCACAGGTCTTTCAGTAAAGAGATTTCAACTGTGTTCAGCTTGGCCAAATATATGCATGTATGGAGACACAGCCAGCCAGCTGCAGTGGGTTGCACTCAGCCTGCTACCGGATGACCCCTGAACTCCGATGACCACACGCAGAACACACTAAAATCATCTCTCTCAGTATGGGGCCATGAGTGAGGGGGTGAAGAGAGGGATGAAATGAAGGAGAGAAAAGACACTCAAGAGGCCAAAGGGACATGAGGCACTGTGATTAACACAGAGTGACATAATATAAGAACACACTGCAATCCTGTCCGTCATCAGTAAACAGACTGGGTGAGGTCATCAGAGGGTCAGTCAATGAGGTCATCACAGAGAGCCCAGAAGGTAATCCGTGTTGTTACCAGTGATGTGACCTCAGTGAGGTTTAATGATTCAGAATGGAGTAATGCTGGGGTGTGTGTTTGCGCATTTGTGTGTCTGTCAAAAAAGGGCTTAGATTTTCCCACTTTGGTTTACTTTTTTAACGTTCTTGATTTTTCGTTCATTTTTAGGCTCATGTTAATTAAGCTGGCAGTTATGGTGCACAGGTGTTTTTTAAATTTATATCGATGCATCATCGGGAATTTAAGGTCATAAGTCTCAATGTAAACGGACTGGGGAGTGCCATCAAGAGAAGTAAGGTAATAGCAAAGATGAAACGGGAGAGAATTGACATACTATTCTGGCAGGAAACTCACTTATCCACACCTGAACACGAGAAACTCAAGAAAATGGGATATAGGAATACCTTTTTTTTCTTCTTACAAAATGGGTAGAAGGGGCGTTGCAATCTTGATCCCAAATTCAGTTTATTTTGAGTTTATATCAGAAATAAAAGACAAGGAGGCTAGATGTATAGCTGTTAAATGTAAACTGATTAACAAGGAAGTCACTGACTTGGTCTTCTACAGGAAGGTGCTTGATTTAATTGCCACAGAAACCTCTGGCACTCTTATGTGTGGAAGGGATTTTAACACGATTTGAAACTCAAAATTGGACAGCACAAATCAAAATAGGAAAATTAGCCTAYTTGCTAAAAAGATGAATAGGATACTGCAGYATCTAGGACTGCTTGATGTATGGCGTGACATCCACACGTCAGATAGGGAATATACTGTTTACTCAGCCATACATTTTCATGTACAACGCAGATCGACACAGGCTTAAGGATTGTAGGATCAGATCATAGTTTACCTTACTCTACACCTTGATAGCAAACCAAGAAATACTCTATGGAGGCGTAATACAAGCATGCCGGATGATCCAGCATTCAAGGAATCAATAAAGACAGAATTGAAGAACTCTATCTGGAGAATAACGATAAGGGGAAGTATCTCCTGCTAATTGTGGGATGCAGCTAAGGAAAAGATCATAGCCACATCATCTCTCAAGAAAAAGATTAAAGCACAGAATCTGCTGAAATTACAGGAAACATTAAGAAACTTTAGAACGATTTAGTCATTACAAATACCCTCTATATTTATACGAGAATTTCAAAAGGTAAAACAGGAAATTGACCAGATTTATTGAAGAAGTAGAGAAAAGCTCAGGTTCCTGAAACAATGATATTATGAAGCAGGCTCAAAAGGCAACAGAATTACTAGCATGGAGACTCAGGAAACAACAAGCACAGAAWRCAATTTTCAAAATAAAAGAGCCCAAAACAAAGAAGATTACATGCAAATTGGATGAGATACAGAATGCATTTGAATCATATTACACAAATCTGTACAAGCAACCAGAGAAGGCAAATGCACAGACAAGAGAGCATTTTTMGAACTCCCTTGATCTCCCCTCGATTTGGCACAGAGCAAAATGATAGACCTACTTCAGAAATAACTACTGAAGAAATGAACAATGCAATATCTCATCTAAAAGCAAAGAAATCTCCAGGCACTGATGGCTTCCCTTCAGAATGGTTCAAAGCCTTCAGAGAACAACTAACACCTCTACTTCAGGCCTGTTTTAACTGGACTCTGCGGGAGGGGGGTCTTCCACCATCGTGGAGAGAAGCCATAGTATCTGTAATCCCAAAAGAGTGTAAAGATAAGAGGGAATGCAGTTCCTATAGACCTATTGCAATTCTTAACACGGATTATAAACTATATGCATCAATAACAGCCAAACGAAGTGCTATACAAGTGCTACATTAATCAGTCTAGATGCAGAAAAGGCATTTGATTCAGTGGGATGGGATTATCTATTCCAAGTTATGGAAAMATTTAGTTTCAACAAAGAAGTGATACAGTGCATCAAAACARTGTATTCGTGTCCGACCTRTCGAATAAAGATAAATGGACATTTGWCACYAACAATAAAATTAGAGWGAGGGGCAAGACAAGGCTGTAATCTTTCACCCACGCTCTTCTCCTTGTACCTCGAYCCATTAGCACAGGCAATAAGACAGYACATKTTTTAGAGGGATTAACAATAAGAGGCAGTGAACATAAGATATGCATGTATGCTGATGACGTTCTGTTACTCCTTAAAGACCCAGGCTCAAGTGGACCTAGATTGATGGATGTTCTACAAACATTTGGAACATATTCAGGCTATGTGCTTAACGTACACAAGACCCAAGCCCTAGTATATAATTATACCTAGTATATAATTATAATTATATATAGAGCTGAAGAGCAGGTATAACTTCCACTGGACCTCTTCATCCATTAAATATCTTGGAGTATATCTACCAAAAGATACACCCAAACTTTATGACATGAATAACAATCACATCAACAAGAAAATATATGATGACCTAGACAGGTGGAATTCACTTCCTGTGGATCTTAGTAGTAGAATTGAAACCAATCAAAATGAACGTCCTGCCGAGGTTACTGTATTTGTTCCAATCACTGCCCATAGAAATCRCGCCTAAACAGTTTAGTGGGATAAACGGATATCAAGGTTTATCTGGAACAGTAAGAGACCAACAATTAGATATACAATACAACAGCCTTACCAAACCTAAAAGATTATTTKGTGTCAGCCCAATTGCGACCTGGTGTGTTGGTGCAATTCAGAATACGAATCCAAGACTACTTTGACAGAGATACCCATACAGTCAGTTTTGGGAAATAAGGACATGGTAATAGAAATATACAATAGACAAATCAGTGGATTAATTTCTCTCTGAAGACATGGTTTAAGGTAGTTAAGCAAAATCACTTAGACAGAGAGGTCAAACCACTGAGGTGGCCCGCATACGACCCCAGCTTCATCCGTCAACCCTGGACAGCAGATTTAAACAATAGACGCAGAAGGCATCACATCATTCAGTACAATTATTTAAGGAAATGGGGACTTAGATAACTTCCAGGACCTAAGTATAAACATGGCTTGGATAAAGAAGATTTTTTACAGATACCTACAAGTCCGACACTATTTCTTAAGGGAGATAAAAGTGACTGACCCTCGAGCACCTCCAAAATTAATGCCAAGTATTCACTAACGCATACAACTTGGGAGTAACAAAAAAACGATTTCAAATCTCTACTTGGGTATTCAATCCTCAAAGAAACATTCTATCAAATTATATTAAACAGAAATGGGGAAGAGGAACTTAACATTGAAAATAACCTGGATGAACATGGGTTGAAATATTAGAGACTCAACAAAGCTCCACCAACTCAAGGTCACAGATGAGAATTCTGTTCGAGAATGTTTATATGCGTTCTTCAGAACCACCTCAACTGAAATCCAAACAGGACTGCTCCCTACCACCCTGCTTGGAGAGGTATGCGCGGCTACAAGGTGTGGAATCAACTCCCATATCTTTGGTTGCCCGCAATCGGAAACTTTACTTGGGAGAAATAAGATCTAACATTGGAAAAATAATGGGATTTGACATAGAACAAACATTAATTTCTTTTGTTACTTGCGCGTGAAATACCTGATAACTTACACACTAGAGAAAAGTACCTCTTGAAGGTCCACTGGTAGCCAGTAAAAAGGGCTTCATCTAGGAAATGGCTACCAAAAGAGACCCTTCCCAGCAGTGACACAATGGATAGACATTGTGAAGAAATACACCACATGGAGCGTGTGACCTTTTGCTTTAAGAACTCAACAGGAGAGAGGTCAGGAATACTGGGGAAATGGTTTCGTACTTGAAAAAGGTCTAATTCAAAGATGCCGTCAATGTAACTAATCTGATGAACGTATGTGCGCGCTGGTAACTGCCAGATCTTTTTAGTTGTTATTTTACTTTGTACTTCTTTGTGTTCCTCAAATAAAAAGATAAAAAACAAAGTAAAAAATAAAAAATAAAACATAAAAAATATGTTTTTTTGGCTTAGATGGTGGGCCGTGGCAGGCGTGGCGGTGGTAATGGGCGTGGCAGCGTGGACGTGGTGGTAATGGGCGTGGCACGTGGCGTGGTAATGGGCGTGGGCACGTGTGCGTGGTAATCGTGGAGCGGTGGCAATGGGTGCGGTGGCGTAGGTAATGGGCGTGGCTAATGGTGCGTGGCAGGTGGCGTGGTAATGGGCGTTGGCAGTTGGCGTGTAATGGGCGTGGCAGGTGGCGTGGTAATGGGCGTGGCAGGTGGCGTGGTAATGGGCGTGGCAGGTGGCGTGGTAATGGGCGTGGCAGGTGGCATGGTAATGGGCGTGGCAGGTGGCGTGGTAATGGGCGTGGTGGCAATGGGTGCGGATTTTAAGATGATTTCCTGCAATTCCACACATTTCTCCATGGAGCTAAGAGACATTTTTGCAGATTTAGAGCAAATTTGCAACAATTCTACAKWTTTTTTCATGGCGCAGAGATAAAATCTTGCTGTTTTAAAGCAAATMTCCTACAATTCTATGCATTTTGCCATGGCTAATGTGTTATTTTGCTCAAACATAATTATTGTGTCAGTTACTGGAGTTTGATCAGGTGAAAGCCCACAGGCTAGCTCCCAGCCTCTGACTGCTCAGTCACCTCATCCCTCGCTCTCTCTTTCTTTCTCCTTCAGTTGCAGACTAAACACTGAGCCCTGACAGGCTGTTTCTGACCCATTATCTCTTGCCATGGTGCACTGATCTACASTGCACCATGGCAGGAACTGGACACACCCACACTGATCTAGACCCACAGCGAGTGCACAGTAGACTAGTCAGCAGTGACAGGCTCTGGCACGGCTACACCCTCTCATCCCACTCTCTCCTCTCTCCCAGCAGTCCCCACTGCTGATTGGTAACGCGCACACACACCTGAAATGGGGAAAAGGTAGAGAAATCCAAGCAAACAGCCTGTAGCGGCATCAGGGGACAGGGTTGGATATGGGGTAGCAATATTAATAGCAGCATCAAACATTTATGGGTGTTATGGCTGCACAATTCATCCAATTCACATAAAAATCACAAGAGATCCATATTGCATGCAATATTTTTGAAATGCCACTCAGAATGTATTTATATTTACATTTCARCTTTATTTAACCAGGTAGGCCAGTTGAGAACAAGTTCTCATTTACAACTGCSACCTGGCCAAGATAAYGCAAAGCAGTGCGACACAAACAACACAGGGTTACACATGGGATAAACAAACGTACAGTCAATAACACAATTGAAAAGTCTATATACAGTGTGTGCAAATGTAGTAAGATTAGGGAGGTAAGGCAATAAATAGGCCATAGTGCCGAAATAATTACAATTTAACAATTACACTCTGGAGTGATAGATGTGCAAGGGGAGATACTGGGGAGCAAAAACATAAATAACAATATGGGGATGAGGTAGTTGGGTGAGTTATTCACAATGGGATAGTACATATATATATATGTACTATGTATACTATATGTACTATGTACAGGTGCAATGATCGGTAAGCTGCTCTGACAGCTGATGCTTAAAGTTAGTGAGGGAGATATAAGTCTCCAGCTTCAGTGATTTTTGCAATTCGTTCCAGTCATTGGCATCAGAGAACTGGAAGGAAAGGCAGCCAAAGTAGGATTTGGCTTTGGGGATGACCAGTGAAATATACCTGCTTGAAGCACGTGCTACCGTGGGTGCTGCTAAGGTGACCAGTGCGCTGAGATAAGGCAGGGCTTACCTTGCAAAGAGCTTATAGGATACGAGGGCCAGCCAACGAGAGCATACAGGTCGCAGTGGTGGGTAGTATATTGGCTTTGGTGACAAAACGGATGCACTGTGATAGATGCATCCAATTGCTGAAGTGAGTGTTGGAGGCTATTTGTACGAATGACATCGGGCCGAAAGTCAAGGATCTTTTAGGATAGTGCATGATGCTAGATGGGCGGGCGTGCGGCAGCGATCGGTTGAAGAGCATGCAGTTTAGTTTTACTTGCATTAACAGGATTTGGGATGTTATGGCATGAAGCTTATTCTGGAGGTGCTAACACAATATACAAAGTAGGGCCAGACGTATACAGAAGTGTCGTCTGCGTAGAGGTGGATCAAAGAATCCCGCAGCAAGAGCGACATCATTGATGGATACAAGAAAGAGTCATCCCAGAGAAATTTAAATCTGTGTGGGCACCCCCATAGAGGACTGCCAGGAGGTACGGACAACAGGCCCTCCGATTTGACACACTGAACTCTATCTGAGAAGTAGTTGGTGAACCAGGCGAGGCAGTCATTTGAGAAACCAAGGCTGTTGAGTCTGCCGATAAGAATGCGGTGATTGACAGGTGCAATATGGGGCTGCGGTTCACACACTGCAAACGTTGGTCTGATGTTACTTAGAACCTTTTAGTTCTTCTGTAGTGACACCATAGTCTGAATATTGATATTGGTCATTCCTATMTTGAAGTKTTTACATGTGTTCTATTTATTTATTTTTAACGTCCGTTTTTATAGCTTCCTCCATTTGTTAGTTTGCATGCTGTTCTGTTAGGTCAAATACAGTCAACGGATTGTACCAAACAAGAATGATGATTCCAACAGTAGCCCAAGTGTTTTGATCTATATCGCCAGTGAAATGGCTAAAGCAATATTGGGCAAAACAAAAAATTGCAATTCGATTTTCTGCACATATCGTGCAGCCCTAGAGTGAGTGTGTTTGCAATGTTTGCAGTCTTCTTGGGTATGACGCTACAAGCTTGGCACACCTGCATTTGGGGAGTTTCTCACATTCTTCTCTGCAGATCCTCTCAAGCTCTGTCAGGTTGGATGGGGAGCGTTACTGCACAGCTATTTTCAGGTCTCTCCAAAGATGTTAGATCGGGTTCAAGTCCGGGCTCTGGCTGGGCCACTCAAGGACATTCAGAGACATATCCCAAAGCCACTTCTGCGTTGTCTTGGCTGCGTGCTTAGGGTCGTTTTCCTGTTGAAAGGTGAACCTTCGCCCCAGTCTGAGGTCCTGAGCACTCTGGAGCAGGTTTTCATCAAGAATATTTCTGTACTTTGCTCCATTCAAAACATCCCCACAGCATGATGCTGCCACCACCATGCTTCACRGTAGGGATGATGCCAGGTTTCCTCCAGATGWGACATGGGCTGTTACTGTGACCGTATTAAACGCCACACCGGTAGTCACGAGTCATGATAGCAGTCAAATCCAGGACAACCTTGTACGTGGCTTAATTCATGCGTCCTTCACAAAGACAAATCTGCCTGATGCAAGACCTGGAGAGGCCTACAAGCCACACATGCACCCACTGTGAAATTTTGGATCGGTGATGATCTGGGGGTGCTTCAGCAAGGCTGGAATCGGTTATTCCAGCAGGACAATGCTCCATGCCACACAGCCAGGTCAATCAAGGTGTGGATGGAGGACCACCAGATCAAGACCCTATCATGGCCAGCCCAATCTCCAGACCTGAACCCCATTGAAAACCTCTGGAATGTGATCAAGAGGAAAGATGGATGGTCACAAGCCATCAAACAAAGCTGAACTGCTTGGATTTTTGCGCCAGGAGTGGCATGAAGTCACCCAACATCAATGTGAAAGACTGGTGGAGGGCATGCCAAGACACATGAAAGCTGTGATTGAAAATCAGGGTTATTCCACCAAATATTGATTTCTGAACTCTTCCTAAGTTAAAACATTAGTATTGTGTTGTTTAAAAATTAATATGAACATATTTTCTTTGCATTGTTCGAGGTCTGACAACACTGCATCTTTTTTGTTATTTTGACCAGTTGTCATTTTCTGCAAATAAATGCTCTAAATGACAATATTTTTTATTTGGAATTTGGGAGAAATGTTGTCAGTAGTTTATAGAATAAAACAAAAAAGTTTATTTTACCCAAACACATACCTATAACTGGTAAAACAAGAGAAACTGATAATTTTGCAGTGGTCTCTTAATTTTTTCCAGAGCTGTATATTCCCTACAGGCTGCATCTAATCGAACCTGGTCATGTTGCCAGATATTCTTCATAAATRGGCCAACTCCATTGTCATTCACAGTGTCATTTGGCATTAAAATCAACAAAAGAGTTAGATAAAACAAGCGGATCTGGCAACCAGGCTAGTGTGACTAATGGATTGAGGGTAATTATGTCTGTCCTATCAGACAGGTGTATAACACCTGATGATTGGCCAAAAGTCCCCTAGGTTTCACGTACCATTACACTCGCCACAGTTGCCGAGCCCGGTCTTCAAGAGAGTGCAAACACACAGACTGGCATGGTGACAAAGAGAGGGAGAAAGAGACAAAGAGAGGSGGAGGGGGAGGGGGGAGAAAGAAAGCGACAGAGATCATTTTGAATTTAAAAATCGACCTTTGGCACAATTCCGAGATGTCTTCAATCTAGTGACACCGGCACCAGCGGAAAACACCCTCTGAAGGAAACAGTGTGTGCTCTGATGCCTCGGAGTTGAGACAGAGACAGCTCCTCTTTAATTTTGCCATTTCCTGCCAAAATATGACATCATTATCCTCTGCCTGACATTGACATCCCAATTTCAGTACTGAAACGGCCAATCTGTGAGTGTGAATCCTAATGACTGTGTTCCAGAGCTTACGTAGAGAAAATAGCCATTACTGAACAACACAGGCTTGATAGGTGTCAGTTGGCTACTAGAGCAGTTGGCTGCAGGCTCCCAAAACTGGCCCACGATTGAATATTTTTTGGGTAAAAAATATATACTGTAAATCATCAAGATTTCAACAACAAAAAATATTTTAATTTAAGAAACGTAAAATTATTTCCACAAATTAAAAAAAGAGACCGAGATCATGTCTCAATGTAATCAAGGAATGAAATTGTTGTTTTCAAATACAATTTATGGGCTTAGTTATGGTCAATTTTCAGTGTACATTAAATTGCAGTGTACATATAATATAATTATATTATTATAATAATGTTCGCCCCCAACCATCCGCAACCATACCCCTGCACTAGACGCAACTACACTGAACTAAAGACTGCTCAAAGCTAACGAAAGGATGAAATGAGGGACCTGTTACATGAGACCAATCAGAGGAAAGAGGAGATGTAGAGAGGGGAAGAGAGAATAGGGAAAGAGAGCGGTTGATAGAAAGAGAGAGAAGAGAAGAGTGAGAGAGAAAATGTTGAGAGCGAAAGGTTGATACAGAGAGAAATAGAAAGTGTTAGAGACATGCAGCCAGAGAAGAGGAGGAAGGGTGGGCGAGATGAGTAGGAAGGGCTATTAGTGCTCCGAGACGGAGCGAGTTAGAGTGGGAGAGGGGAGCGTAGCACAGCCAGAGAGCAGAACAGTGATCTCTCTACTCCAGCCTGGATCCTTACACACCCTGAGGACTTAACTACACCATCTTACCCGTCACACACAGCCAGAAACCGCCTCAGCGACTTCAGGTCCTTTTCTTTCTCCCTCTCYTCCTCCTTCACTCTACCTGGGAGGGAGTGTTCCACCTGGCTATCTATGCTGACAGTGCTGTAAGGTAGAGGACGGAGACACACACGACTACCTCAGAGGACAAGGTAAACATCTATCACTGCACTGATTTCTCCATTCTCTGTTACAATAGCGCGCTTGATAATGAATGTCAGTATGTACACTGAAGCAAGTAAATGCATTTCGGATGCGTTCAAAAACGAACTCAAAATGACAACAGTAATGACTTCAGTTCTTGCCAAAAGCACTCTCATCTTCTACCTCTGATGAACCGTGAGGAACGGTTGTCAAAACACAAAACGCCACCATACTGTACAGTACGTGCACACTATCAGCAGAGTTCAAAAGAGAAACTGGAGCAAAAAGCCTGCAAACTTCTCACTCGTATTGTACCAACAGACAAAGAACCACCAGCCGTGTGCGCTCACTGCATGTACAGAACCATAGCGCTCTAGTATAGTCTCTGCTTGTCTGCTCCGCCAGCCTACAGTAGAGACATAACTCGACCAATACAGCACACAGTCTCATCCAAAGTGATTATATTTCTGCTCCTTCTCCTGCCTGCCCACTTACTCAACGCTCTGATAATGTTAAGCATCACTTATGAGCGCGGTGTCTCTGAAGCCTTGCTCTTAGCGCGGAGCGGAGCACGGGGGCTTTTGTGCAAACACACCGTTCTCATAACAGCCTGAGCCTTCCACTCATCTCACACACACGTAGAGACACACACACACACACACACACACAAACAAATACACCTTCTCAGAGTGCACTGTGAGCTGTCATGCGTGCAAGTGAATAACTGAAAGCCAGTGGCTTAACCTCTGTGTGCAGTGCCACTGCGTGAAATTACAGAAACCAAACCATATGCTCTGTGTTATACGGATCATACGCTGTTACATGCTCTGTGTCACGGATCATACGCTGTTACATGCTCTGTGTCATACAGATCATACGCTGTTACATGCTCGTGTCATACGCCGTTACATTTGCTCTGTGATCATACACTGTCATGTGTCATACGGTCTGTTACCATGCTCTGTGTCATTACGCCGTTACATGCTCTGTGGTCATACGGATCATACACTGTTACATGCTCTGTTCATACGCGATCATACGCCATTACATGCTCTGTGTCATACGGATCATACACTGTCATGCTCTGTTCATATGGATCATTACGCTGTTACATGCTCTGTGTCATACGATCATACCGCGTTACATGCTCTGTGTCATACGGATCATACACTGTACATGCTCTGGGTCATACGGATCATACACTTCATGCTCTGTGTCATTACGGATCATACACTTGTCATGCTCTGTGTCATACGGATCATACGCCGTTACATGCTCTGTGTTCATACGCTGTTACATGCTCTGTGTCATACGGATCATACGCTGTTACATGCCTGTGTCATACGGATTCATACACTGCTTACCATGCTCTGTGTCATACAATCATCACGTTACATGCTCTGTGTCATTACAGATCATCCTGTTACATGCGTTGTGTCATACGGATCATACGCTGTTACATGCTGTGTCATACGGATCATACGCCGTCATTCTCTCTATACAGATCATACACGCTTGTTACATGCTCTTGTCACTACGGATCATACCCGTTACATGCTCTCGTGTCATAACAGATCATACGCTGTTACATGCTCTGTGTCATACGGATCATACGCTGTTACATGCTCTGTGTCATATGCTGTTACATGCTCTGTGTCATATGGATCATACGCTGTTACATGCTCTGTGTCATACAGATCATACACTGTTACATGCTCTGTGTCATACAGATCATACACTGTTACATGCTCCGTGTCATACGCTGTCATATGCTCTGTGTCATACGGATCATACACTGTTACATGCACTGTGTCATACGCTGTTACATGCTCTGTGTCATATGGATCATACGCTGTTACATGCCCTGTGTCATACGGATCATACACTGTTACATGCTCTGTGTCATACGGATCATACACTGTTACATGCTCCGTGTCATACACTATCATATGCTCTGTGTCATACGGATCATACGCTGTCATATGCTCTGTCATTTGAGCTTGTCTCTTCTCCCAGTAGCACTACTAGTCTTTGGCCCTCTTGAGCTTCTGTTCACACACAGACAGACGCAGCAAAAGATGGAGAGAGAGAGAGATGAAGAGACAGAGAAAGAGAGAGAGCGAGAGAGAGAGAGCGAGATGACAGAGGAGGGAGGGAGCCTGCACAAAGGACCAGTTCAAAGGCTGAGGGCTCATTTGTCAAACAAACGCATGGCAGGCCTTGAATAGCCAAAGGTATAATAAGTAAGACATCCACTAGGAATCAAACAAGAGTCAGAACATCTCTCTCTCTGTCTCTCCATCTCTCTCCATCCCCTTTTCTTGGGGGGGGGGGGAGAATTAATTCAATACAAACCCGATTAGAGGTTATTAACCAAACACACTATAACAGACAGGCAGATCTATCACTGGGTTAACTTAACGTACAGTAGGCTGTTACTGATACAGCTCAACAGACTGTCTGGATAATGATCATTTGGGTCTGATATGTCATGACACACTTCTCATTCATTATCCTCCTTTCATTTACGTCTCTTCCTCTCTCCATCTTTTTGTTCTCCAGGACGACGATTGAGGGAGGAAAAATAAACGGAAGGATGATGTCATCCCCTGATTTGTCCCGCTCTCCTACTCTGTGACAGAAAGAGAGAGAGCGCGCYCACCAAATGCCACATAGCTGATGGCCCAGTGTTGTAATATATTCTCCTCTCTCTCTCCAAAGTAGCTAATGACCTTCCTCCCAGCCTGGTCTGACTTTGTATAAGGTGCCACAGCACTGAGGTGATCCTGCCTCACCCCAGTGGAATTACAAAGTGCGAGGAGACGGAAACGCCATTAACCTTTACTCTCCTCTCTGGAAGGTGATGGAGGGGTGTTTCTGAAGGGTGTCGGAGGGAATACGTACAGAAGGAAGGACAGTTGAGTATCAGCCAGGCACTGCTCTGCCTCTGTTAAGATCCGAGGAGGACCACAGATCAAATAACAAAGGACGACAAGCAACTGCATAAAAGAAACCATTCATTTAGTAAACCACGTGGCTGGACGCTACAATGCACATCCTCTCCCTGSCCACCGCGGACGACGAGTGCGTGCGTTCCTGCGTTTAATGAATCCTCMGCGCTTTCCCCTAACCGGAATACAGTGTTTTTATTGGATGTACGAGAGTATAGGGCAGTCCTCTGTGATCCATCACTGTTGTTTACAGCCTCTGGGTAAAGTAAATGGAGAAATGTTTTGAAGGTGGACTGGTCTTTCTCTCATGGTGGAGCTGAATTTGTATCATCCGTGGAACTAGAAAAGGAAGGATCCAAGAAACGRACTTTCAGCTGGCTCCAACTGCACTCATCTGCATCATAATACTCCCATTATTTAGACAAAAGGCTGCACCATTAGGATTAAACGTGTGCCAAGTGGAGATCTCTGCTACTACTGCATTAGTATTACCACAAGAGTATTACTACTACAGAACTATGGTTGGTTCTTGTGATTTTCTATTGGGGCCTCAGAAAGTCGGCTCTGGCTGGTTCATGGACTCTTGAAGGGGAGACGGCACACGAGGGAGGGGTGAGTACAGTGTGTCTGCAGTATAAATGCCTATTGAGCAACAAAAGGACTGTCTGGTTCTGGATAGTTTCTCTGGACATGACTAGCCTCTGGACAGATCACAGGGAAAACTGTGTTATATCTAGACATAAAAGCAAAGCAAGGACGTTCATTAAAGTGAAATACCTAAGAACATGGACACATTGATCAAAGTAACCACAAACACAACCCTAAGCCTAACGTAACAACAAAACACTGACATGGACTGACTAAAGTGAAGCACTATTAGTTCTAGTCAGCTAACAATGTAACACGAGATAAAGGTGTCAGCAATGAAGGGATAAAGGGAGTGTACTCATTTTCACTCTTTCCACAAAGCGAAAATCTTATTATCACACACAGCAGAACACCATTTTTTWAAAGCACAGCGGAAAACTGTGGAAATTGGCTTTTTGATTTTTAATTGCCACCTTTTGAAAGATTCCATCAAGATGACATCACACAATCAGTTTGAGATTGAAACTTCCACACTTGAAAAGGTTCACACATTGGCCACATCTCACACTAAATGGAATCCRAGTGAAGTAAAAATACACTCAGACAAAGTCCCAGACACAAAAACAGCCAGACAGATAGACAGACAGATCAGCTAGATGAGATTTAAAATGAATAGAAACAGCCTCTTCTACACTGTTGTACACTCCCATATAACCTAGTTTAATTCAACTTATTGAAGGTCTTCACCAGGAAATGACAATGAGACACGTAAGACATAGATGAGAGGCAGTCAATAGTCATGCATACGATACACTTCTGTGGTGAAACACAACACCTTTCTCTCCCACTATACATAAGTTAATGCAATCCGACTCAGTCCTGATCTTTCTCTCCTCCTCTCTCTGTGTCACCACGTCTCTCTAGGATAATGCATACCCCTCCTGTGCTGATCTCAGAAGCCACCATGAGCAACGTGACTGTCCTCGACACCTCGGAACCCTCTGACCTTGATATGACCCAGTCTGCCGCCCCCTACCCCGTCAGCTTCCAGGTACATGCTTACATGTGTTCCACTTCTACTTCAATTAAGAGGGTAAACTTAGTTCAACGTCAGTTATCGTGAAWGCAGATAGCACGATTAAAGCATATCGCAATGAAAGCAGATATCAGTATGAAATTGGTTATCGCGATACAAGCAGTTATTACAAAACTATTATTGTGATACTATGATTATCGTAAAACMAAATGCTATTACCCTCCGGATCTCCAGGTGTCGCTGACAGGGTTCCTGCTGCTYGAGATCGTGCTGGGCCTAAGCAGCAACCTGACAGTGCTGGTCCTCTACTGCATGAAGCAGAACCTCATCACCTCCGTGTCCAACATRGTCACCATGAATCTGCACGTCCTAGACGTACTAGTGAGTGTCAGTCTTTGATGTTTCCATTAGGCACAGACCTCGGATCAGTTAATACATTGAAAATACAAACTTGAACCATTGGGAGGGAAAACACAAAACTGACCTTAAATCAATGTGTAGGGACAATTCCAGTGAGTGTCTAGGATGAGATGATTGCAGTGCAATTAGTCTGTGACAAATCTCAAGATTCTTTAGGAAGTAGGCCACTATATCTGCTGTAGAAGGAGACAAATGTACCTAATAATAATTGTAATACTTATTTATCTCTCTGGTTCCAGGTGTGTGTGTCTTGCATCCCTCTGACTGCCGTGGTAATACTCCTCCCCCTAGAGGCTGATACAGCGCTGGTCTGCTGCTTCCACGAGGCCTGTGTCTCCTTCGCTAGCGTAGCCACTGCCTCGAACGTGCTAGCCATCACTGTCGACCGCTACGACATCTCAGTGCGTCCAGCCAACCGCATGCTAACCATGGGCCGCGCCGTGGCTCTGCTGGGCTTAATTTGGGCTATGTCCTTCTTCAGTTTCCTGGTCCCCTTCATGGAGGTGGGCTTCTTCAGRGATTTTGGCTCAGAGTTCGTCAACCAGACTGCAGTTGCCTCTGTGGTCCATACTAACGAGTACTACACAGAGCTGGGGCTGTACTACCACCTCCTGGCTCAGATCCCCATCTTCTTCTTCACGGCCGTAGTCATGCTTGTGACCTACTACAAGATACTCCAGGCCCTGAACATCCGCATCGGGACGCGCTTCCAACACAACCAGCCCAAGAAGAAGCCCCYCAAGAAGAAGACCATCTCCTTGACCACCGCAACGCAGGTGGAATCTACAGATGCGTCCCAGGGCAGCGGGGCAGTCCGAGGGGGCGGAAACCCACCTGCGGTCCTGTCSATGCGGACCTCCGTCTCRGTCCTCATGGCTCTGCGCAGGGCCGTTAAACGCCACCGGGAACGGCGGGAGAGGCAGAAACGRGTCTTCAGGATGTCCCTACTCATCATCTCCACCTTCCTGCTCTGCTGGACGCCCATCACAGTCCTCAACACGGTCATCCTCAGCGCAGGGCCCTCAGACTTCACGGTCAAGTTGCGGTTGGGTTTCCTGGTCATGGCCTACGGGACAACCATCTTTCACCCACTGCTCTACGCCTTCACCAGGCAGAAGTTCCAGAAGGTGTTGAAGAGCAAGATGAAGAAGAGGGTGGTGTCTGTGGTGGAGGCTGAGCCCATGCCCAACAACGTGGTCATTCACAACTCCTGGATCGACCCCAAGAGGAACAACAAGAAAGTCACCTTCGAGGAGACTGAGGTCAGGCAGAAGTGTCTATCTTCCCAGGACCTGGAACAAAACAACATRGTCTGTCATCCATGATAAGGCTATAGTGCATCGTGAAGATTGGCTTGGAGGCAGTTGTTAGGCCGAAAGACATACCTCTCAACAGAGGTGGCAGAGTGGGATAATGGGATGTCCATCTTCAGAGAAAGTGGAATAAAGACCATTTCTGAGAAGCCATTGAATATCTGCATGGCTAGAGGGAGTTGGTAGACATGCGTCTGAGCCTAGGTCAAGATAGAAAAGCTTCTGTTCAGAAGATGTAGAATAAGACCATGTGGATTATGAGGACGTGAAATAAGAATAAAATGGAATAAGCAATGGACACTCATACAGGGTGACAAAACATTATCAGGAACCAACTCATTTAAAAAAGGGAAACCACTTATCCAAAGCAGTAATGTAAATGAAAGTGTTTTACCTGTATAGTTACCCTAAAGGGGTCATGTARTACTATTTATTGTAAGAGGTTGATGTGGCGTCAAGGACAATTTAAACTAAGTACTGTACTGCATGGTGTTGTTATAAACCGTAACATAATTATTGTGTATAGTCATGTACAGTGTATAGAATAAATATATGTTTACAACACATAAAAAGGAAAGATTCACCCATTTTGAATATTATATGAAATTTGTGCATCTCTGAGCTATGAGCAATGACGCAAAATGCATCATACCGGCTGTGTTTCTGCCTGCTTGAATGGCTAATAGCTCAGATAAACATGAAAACATYAAATGACCCCTGGAATCGATAGAACATAGCTCAGAGATAGACAAATATGACACAACATTTAAAATGGGTGACTCTTTCCATTAAGCACTAAGTATTTGTCCTTTTATAATAAATAATGTGAAAAAAGTTGAGAGGGCATTCTGCTGGGTATTCTGGTTAAAGGGTATTCTGTCACATATACCCCACTTTATTACGCTTTTGTAAACTTAGCCACTTAGGCACTGAGGACATCTAGTCAGTACAACGCCACAAATACTTACATGTGAAAGTCCACTTCCCATTTCCTGTCCTCTGAGAGTATCTTTCCATGTGCCTGTTATATGTGTGATTTAGTGTAAGATGGAGGGTTGGAAACAGAGGCCAGCAGCACTTCACAACCTCAGCGAGAGGCCGCAATCTGAACACTAATCACAGCATTACTAAGACGTGACCTTGTGAGTTCAACACATAATCAGCGCCTGTAGCCTAACCATCCTGAGGTGACTCCAGCTGCTCTACCGGCCGTAACACAGCTGTTATGTTGCTTCTCTTATTATCTAGCCATCTAGCCACAGGTCGGGGTGAAGAGAACAACATGGCTGCCAAAACTGGAGCCTGCTTCTTTTCATAAATCACACTGAGGCCAACTGGCAAATCAATCTGTATTTCCTGGTTGGAGTTAGAGGACACTGAGTGAGTGAGTGAGTGAGTGAGTGAGGACTCGGACCTACTGCAGTCCATAGCGCTTAGCAAGGCTGGGGCAAGTGGGGGGGGGGGGGGGGGGGTTTGTGAAGGGGTCTGGTCACGGGCTATGAGGTACTGATACAAAACACTCGCCACAACACTTGCCTTTGCCGAGCTCCCCTCTCTCCCACGCTTGATGCCTTGTGATTACCAAGGCTAGGACTGCTAACTAGATAATAACGGGTGGCTGTGGCAAGGCGATACATCACAATCACTCTCCCTTCCCGCCACCATCATGACACGGCAAGGTCATGGTGGTTTTCCCTCTTCTGTGTCGGGGGGAGATGCTGTCACCGTCACACAACACCTATGCACTGTACCTAGCAGTCTATTCAGCTGAAAGAGGGCATATAGAAGCTAGGAAGGGGAGGGGATGTGAGAAATGTCTGGATCAGGACACTTAAAYTTAAACACTTGGCTTTATTATACCATTGAATGACTCATATTGCCTCATATACTGTAATGCATTCACGGCTAAACACATTCTGCCATTCAAGATGTCCTTGCAATGTTTGTATTGGGCAAGTGTGTGTAAAAATGAACATCCCTCTCATATCTCTCGGCCAATGAGACAATAGGATATATTTCCTTTGAGAAATAAATTTTTGATGAGGGGATGGTAACAACTTGTGGGGTGTGGTCATATGCCACATCAGTCGAGGCACCATGTGAGGTCAGGAAGAGAACAGCGTAAAAAAACAACAACTCTGGAACAGTTTGGCTGGGCGTCAACCGCCCCACTCTGTAGAGGTCAGAGTGGCTCTATGCTTTGGGTATGGTATGCAGCCAAGCGTTCGGTTTTAGAACCCTCATCGAATGGCCCCCTGAGTCTCCTAAAAATCACTCCATCTCCATGTGCTGCCAGCAAGCAGCACTAAAGGCAGGTGGGCGAAGTTGATTGAGGATCCATCTAACTGTTCATTACAGGTTGGCTCGCTCCTCAAGCGCCATTACCAAATCAAGGCAAGAACCACTTGTCTATATGAAGTAGATGAGTAACGCATAGAGAAACCAACACTGTACCACAATCTTCACAACTTGACTGATTTTCTATGCCTACATGGAGGATGTGCACACCGCACAGGTTCACGAAGGTTAGATTCCAGGCTACATTTCATTGGTCGGAAACATCAAGCCTATTCTTTATTATAGGCCTCGGCTATCGGTGTACATGAGTAGAGTGCCGAGGAGGATACATTGAACCACTATCCTCTCTGAAGTAGCAGAGTAATCTCGCCTGTATAAGCGATCAGTCTCACAGAACTCTGAGTCATCAGACCGGAGAGGAGCAGAATTCTATTCCAGAATGAGATGAAGAAAGATGAGCCTAGACAGAGATGTCAAAACCCCCAACATTCTTCAGGAAATATAGACCTATCAGCATTGCCAGCTGCAGAGCCGAATGGAACTTAAGTGATAAGATTGGAACAATTGGTTTAACTTCTCATGAATACTTCCTAGGGTGTTTGGTGACATCATCTTAATCCTTTATGTCATCTCGGGCGCTACCTGGAAAACTACTCGGAGTAGGCCTATCTGACTGAAATATCCACCTCTGGTACTTGGACCACAACATTTCCCACCTTCTTAGCTCACTTACTGCACACCAGGCCCCCGCTCTCTCTTTCCATATCTCACTCTCTCTATACAGTGTCTCTCTCTCCTCTGTTCCCTCTCCCTCTCACCCAACACTCAGCCCAGGGTCGCACATGGCTGATAAGAGGAGGGCTTTGATTCCTGAGGCCCTGCGTGTTCTAGTGTTCTGGAGTGTTCTGTGTGCCAGGGTTGTTATGTAAAAGGTTGTTGTGCATTTGTTGTGTATGACCAAAAAGGGTCTAGCTCATTTGAGGAGAGGTGTGGTGTGGTGCTGGGCCTCTCAATGGCTTAGCCAACTGCCACTCACACTTTGCCAATAAATTGAACACAATGAATTGCCTTTCCATCCCCATTCTTGTRCCCCACCTTTCTTCAATCTTCCCTCTCTTCTCTCTTATCCCTCCTTCCTGTCCCCCCCCTCTCCCATGGGAGTAGCCACTGTCTGACTGACATTCAGGACCATTGTGTCATTATAGCTGGTCTCTAGGGCTGGCTGCTGTGACTGACGGTTACCACAGTGACTGACACTTCATCTGCTCTGACTGACACCCAGGGGCTGTGGTCCCACAGCGGAGGAAACCAATAAAGCCGAGATATGAGAGGAAGACGACATAGACACGGGTGGATTAAAATATGTCAAAGATATTGAGTCAAATGAGACAATGCAATACCACTGGGTTATTGCTAGATAATTTTTTTACATTTTTTTTTTTTTTAAATAATAAAGTCATATGCAGTCTCATTGAAAATAAAATGACTAAAAGTATAAACGCAACATGTAAAGTGTTGGTCCCATGTTTCATGAGCTGAAATAAAAGATCCCAGAAAAGTTAAATACGCACAAAAAGCTTCTCTCAAATTTTGTGCACACATTTGTTTACATCCTTGTTAGTGAGCATTTCTCCTTTGCCAAGATGATCAACCAACCTGACGATGTGGCATTTCAAGAAGCTGACTAAACAGCATGATCTCTACACATGTGCACCTTGTGCTGGGACAATAAAAGGCCATTCTAAAATGTGCAGTTTTGTCACACAACACAATGCCACAGATGTCTCATTCCTTCATGCTGACTGCAGGAGTGTCCACCAGAGCTGTTGCCAGAGAATTTAAAMTTAATGTATCTACCATAAGCCGCCTCCGACTTCGCTTTAGAGAATTTGGCAGTACGTCCAACCGGCCTCACAACAGCAGACCACGTGTAATAGCGTTGCGTGGGCCAGCAGTTTGCTGATGTCAACGTAGTGAACAGAGTGCCCCATGGTGACGGTGGGGTTATGGTATGTGCAGGCATAAGCTACGGACAACAAACACAATTGCATTTTATCGATGCCAATTTGAATGCACAGAGATACCGTGACAAAAACCTTGAGGTCCATTCATCTGCTACCATCACCTGYTGCATCAGCATGATAATGCACGGCCGCATGTCGAAGGATCTGTACACAATTCCTGGAAGCTGAACATGTCCCAGTTCTTCCATGGCCTGCATACTCACCAGACATGTCACCCAATGAGCAAGTTTGGGATGCTCTGGATCGACGTGTACGACAGAGTGTTCCAGTTCCTGACAATATTCAGCAACGTCGCACAGCCATTGAACAACATTCCTCAGGCCACAAACACCAGCCTGATCTCGTTCCTTATATGAACTGTAACTCAGTAAAATATTTGAAATTGTTGCATGTTGCGTTTAGATTTTTGTTCAGTATAGTTTGTTTTCCATTATAAGTAGCAGATTCACGTAGCAGATATTGAACGTTGTCGTAAATTCAATCCAAGCCAAAGCCAATCCTACAATAGATGGCTACGCTACACAGTCCAACATCAATGCAAATAAAGGGAATAGCAGCTTTTGATTCCCTCCTCAACAACAGCAGGCTGCTCTCTCTCTCTCGGTGTCCCCTCCACCCCGCCACTGCATCCACTTCAATCACTTTATTACATTCACCCCCCAGTCACCCCCCTCCTCCGTCCGTCCCTCCATCCCTCCATCCCTCCCTTGTTTACTCACTCTTGTTCTTTCTCCACCACCACCCATCCCCCATCTGACCTCCTCTCCCTCTTCTTCTCCTCCTATTCACTCTCTCCGTCTCCACTACCTGCCCAGTGCTACAGGCTGACAGAAGAAAGCACTCCAAATCACATTAGGCTGTGCTGTACTGTGTGATTGTATTAGGCCGGCAGCAGTATCAGGCCTGTAACTCAGGCCGATTATAATGTCCTGGCAGTTGAAGAAAAGGGGCTGAGAGTGGACTAAAGACCGATCGGCCGGGGCGGAAAATGACTGGCTGGAGATTAATTTCTGGCTCCGTTGAAAAGCTTGCTAAAAACAGGGAAAACAACCAGGGAGGTGTCTTGAGAGACAAGAAAGAGGGAGAAGAGGAGACAGCATGATGCCAACAAGAGAACAATGACTCAAATCGGCTTCCGTCTACCATTCAGGCAGCAGTCTGTGTCGAGGTGGCCATTCGTTGTGCTTTGCCAGTCTCATTGTACAGTAGATCATTGGCTAGTTGGCGGTAGGCTAGCAAAAAGTAGCCTACCGCCACCTCTCACCCTTAAAAACAATTGTATAGTTGTAACCAGATTGGACAGGATTGGTCCTGAAACCCTCCACAATAACAATTTCTYGTATTGACGGAGCTGGGAAACCCCACATGAAGTGAACTCAACACTGAACACACTCAAATCAGCTCTACGGGACCAGAAGTCACAACTGAGTCAACAACCAAACTAATCTTATTTCGTGTGATAGAGAGGACTGTGAGTCATATGTGGGGGAGTGTCTGTGTGTGTTAAAGCCATATCTTACTCTGAGCCCCTGGCGTCAGTGGTTCTTTGGTGTGTGTGTGTGTGTGTGTGTGTGTGTTAGGGCTGGCACAATTACCATATAACTGACGGTTATGGATGAAGACCGTCATGAAAATAAAAAAACCTGTCACAACCGTAAAAACAAATACAAATAATTTGGAACGAACAGCTGACTGAAGACAGGACAACGTGCATTCGTAACACGAAACTTTGTTGCTCCTTGCTGAAAAAAAGCCAGGTGTTGTAGCAAACGAGGCAGCACCCCTGACAATGCAGCAGCACACATAGAAATAGAATGAATAGAACAGGCTTGGAACTTCTAACCCTGGCGACTTGACTGGTAAACTCATGGGTACACTCGCAATGGCAGCCTGGTATTGTGATGCAATCATTTCCATGGTAATGTAGAATGCTAATGCAAATGATGTTAACTGGTTCATGCAATGGAATGTATATTTTCAGTTGAATTGAATCAACAAATCACAGCACATATCGATAGGTACGTTCTTGCTTTTGCTTCGCTCCTAAGGGTACACTCGCAATATTGTTGTATTGTTGTTGCTGTCGATTAGCAGACACTCTTATCCAGAGTGAGTGCATACGTTTTCATATTTTTCCCCCATTTTTGGTCCCCCGTTGTAATCAAACTCACAATCCTGGCGTTTCAAGTGCCATTCTCTATCAACTGAGCCACATGGGATCCTGTGGGCCGCCAATCCACCTATTCTGCCATCATTGATTTAAATGGGGACGCCTTGTTCTATTCATTATATTTCCATGGCAGCACATGCAGTCAGGAGCGGAGGAGAGGCGAAAATGGGCATAACATTTATATATTTTTTGCTATTTAAACAGTTATTATAGAGACAGGGGTCATTTGGCTGGCCAATTACCGTCATCCAAAATTCCATGACCGTCACAGCCCTAGTGTGTGTGTGTGTGTGTGTGTGTGTGTACTAGCTCTTATAAAAGCCACATGATCCACATGCATGGAGAAACAGGATATGTACAATGTGATTTCTGAAAGAGACATTGATTTTCTCTACCACCTCTCTTTCCCTGCATTGGTTAAATGCAATGAGACTCTGAGAAATTCACTGGAATCCCTGTCAAGGTACTGCAGTATAATGAAGACTACTGTTAATGTTAAAAGTCCCTCCAACCACAGCATATAAACACATTTGCATAGTGCTTTGCTCTGCACTTGGCAGACAGAGTACTAGATTCAATGTTGAGTCACCAGCACAGWGTGTAGAAAACCGGGACAGAATGCATCATTGTTCTCTGTTAGCCTACTTGGCTTGCGTTTGGTACAATCAGTGATAACTGAAGTTGCCTTCCAAATGACACCCTATTCCCTATGTAGTGCACTACATTTGACCAGGGCCCATAGGGCTCTCATAGGGTTCCAATAGGGCCCTGGTCAAATGAAGTGCACTAAATTGGAAATAGGGTGTCATCTCATAGGGTTCCAATAGGGAGCTGGTCAAAGGTAGCGCACTACATAGGGAATAGGGTGCCATTTGGGAAACATTTAGAGATAATCACACTGCTCAACATTAAAAAACAAGATCGTATTTCGTGGTTAATTTCATACCAAATCAATAGCAATCTATACAGAGACTATACCATGGCCTGGTGGTCCTACCATACACAATCCCGTATCCATACACTGAATGGTAAATTGCATCCCTGAATTACTTTATAGCTAACTAGCTAAATGTAGAATATTGAGCACAACACCATCAACCCCAAGCTCTCGAAAACCCTTCTCCGTATGTAGGGTTTTCAGCCATTACATTCGTCCACATTTGGCTCCGTGTAAACTACAATTCCGACAATGTGAATTAACGTTTAGAAACTTCAACCATCGCTTTCGCAACGGTTTTCAAAACATATGCTAATATGCCCCTTATCTTTCAGAAAGAATCTTTAAAAAAAAAAAAAAAACTTCCTGTAGCAGTTTTGCACAGATCCATACACTGTGGCCCTCCAGTTGACGAACTACACTTCCTCCCCAGTTAGCTTACACACAGGTGTTCAGAGCATGCTAGACAGACCACCACCTGTGCTAATTAGCTGTGTCTTCCGTGAACAAGCGCTGTAACATGGAGATACGGCTGTGCGGAAACACTAACCCTAAACCCTATAAAAAAAAGGTGTGTATTAATTTGCCTTTTGAAAATTACTTCTTGTTGATATGAAACATGCGTTCCTTGTGTTTCCAAAACAGTACCACAAGTGATGTATATTAATGTTTAGAGTAAGCATTGGGGCTCTTAACAAAACTCCTCCGGTCAGAAGTTACTATCGTCAATAGGCGCTAAAGTAGTTATGGGATAATCAACCACATGAATACCTGAAAACAGGGCTACAGACTGCAAACATTTAGTCACATTTTGCGACCCTTTTTTATTTGATTATTTTATTTAACCTTTATTTAACTAGGCAAGTCAATTAAGAACAAATTCTTATTTACAATGACGGCCTACACCGGCCAAACCCGGACAACGCTGGGCCAATTGTGCGCCGCCCTATGGGACTCCCAATCACGGCCGGGTTGTGATACAGCCTAGATTCGAACCAGGGTGTCTGCAGTGACGCCTCAAGCACTGAGATGCAGTGCCTTAGACCTCTGCGCCACTCGGGAGTCAAAGTTGGCTCGGGAGCTCTTTGAGTTGGCCGTGCGAGTAAGATTTGTTTTAAGTGGTCGCATCGGTGCGAGCTGCACATTCTACATGGTCACTCAAAAACGCCCTATTTTTTTAGGATGCTAAAACCATGGTTTGGTCAAACAGTAAAGTGCATTATCCTCATGATTCCTGTAAAGAAAGTGTCTGCCTGCCCCTGTGACTGCTTCGCTGGGCCCTGCTGCGGTGTCCAGTGAGACTCTCTCCCCTTTCCAGGAGAAAAAAAAAAAGACTCCAGGAGAAGAAAAAAAGTTTCCGATTGTATAACATTTTAAAATCCATTTGCGGGGAAAACACAGCTATCTTGTTGTCACAGATAAAGAGAGAAGGGTAGTATATTTACAGAATATAGCCTGGCCTATAGGTCAGGTATTAATCAAGCCCTGTGCATTGCTTAGCCAACACTGCACTCCAAAAACACCTTAAAGTAAATACCAGGACATCCGCACTGTGGGATATCATCTTGTTCCTGTGCAGCAGAAATGAATAATGAGTTTGGGATCTACTTCCTACAGTAAAGCTAGTTATCAAACTATTAGTAGTTAAAAAGTGCTGTTTCTTTATATAATCAAGGAAAATTGGGTTTCTTTGAACATGGGGTCTGTCTGTCTGTCAATCATTGGTTTGATTGAAGCCGTCATTTGTTCTTAACCGACTTGCCTAGATAAATAAAGGTTAAATAAAACGTACTAAATTTTAAAAAACAGTGACCTTCCAAGTGACTACACCAATCAGTGAAGAGTACGTCAGCATTTATCAACCTAGTGTGTTCTAAGCAGAGGCTATGGTGAGACATAAGCAGTGTCCCAGAGTCAAATCAGAATGCTCTTAAAAGAACACGGAGGACAAAGGCACTCTTCATATAATTAAAATGCCTTTATTATAAACAGCACGTTCAATATAACAAAATCTTTTTTTTTTTTACGAATTATATGAAGAGCACTCCATGTTTTTTGATTACCCTTCACCAAAGAGCACCTTCAACCTACAGTACAAACATTTTTCTACAAGTCAATCACCCAGCTCTTTGAGGCTCCGAGTAGCTTTGGTGATCTCAGCACCACCTACACCTTCAACAGTAGGCATAAATGAGTGGAGTTTCACCTTAGTGTCAGTAGTATTAGAGTGAATGAGCAGGGTCACTCACCCAGTTTGTTGAGGCTGATCTGGGCAGCCTTGGTGATCTCATCCCCATCTACACCAGGGGTAGGCAACCCTGTCCCTGGAGTGCCACAGGTACTGCAGGATTTTGTTRCAACTATACCTGATCAACTGAGCGAATTGATCAGTTCAATGATTGCATAAATTCAACACACCTGGCATTCCAGGTCGGTTAAACCAAATACACTCCAGGACTAGCGATGCCTATCCCTGATCTACACTCTCTTTACAGTAGGCCCAAATGAGGTGAGTTAACCATGTCAGTATTACAGTACCCAGTTCGTTGAGGCTTTGAGCAGCCCTGTCAGTAGTACAGTGCAGTGTATCAGAGGTGAACAGGCAGTGGTGGCTCACCCAGTTCGCTGAGGCTCTGGGCAGCCTTGGTGATCTCCCTGCTTCCCCCCTGGAGCTGGCCCTGCAGACGCTTGGACAGGTACAGGATCCTGATGATCCTTCGCAGCAGGTCACACGCCACCTGGGAAAAATAGGAAAATATATAACCAAACAAAATAGAACCCCATCTCAACCAGTCTTTCTGAATCTATATGACAAGATGTGAGTGAACGTCAAATCTAATATTGAARGATCCTCTTTTTTTTTGTCATAATTGATTGAGGATCACTCATTGGAAATTATCTCTAATAAAATCACTMTTGACATTTCCAAGTATTTATTTTCCTATTGTAGCCTATATAGTAACAATGACGCCGACCATGGGCATAGTAATAGTGGTAACAGTAACCGTGTGTCTAGCAGCATTGTGGAGCTGTGTCTGGGGCTGAAGGACACAGAGAGGTCAGCAGTGTGTTTGGGCTTAGTAAACGATGCAGCTAAGACCTCGGGGTCTGTCCCCTGAGCCTCTGTGACTGTCTGAATGCTTTATCTGTGCGTGGCCCGAGAAGCTGCCATTTTGTGAGCGAACACTAGACTAAAATATAAACAAAGCACTCTCCTATTCCCCCTGGATTTATAGTCTGATCATTACCGGTCTCCTTCAGACCCAGACAGACAGAAACACACAGACAGACGGACAGAATACAAACACATAACCTAAAATCAAATCAAATTGTAATGGTCACATACACATGTTTAGCAGATGTTAATGCGAGTGTAGSGAAATGCTTGTGCTTCTAGTTCCGACCATGAAGTAATATCTAACAAGTAATCTAACAATTTCACAACTACCTTTTACACACAAGTGTAAAGGAATGAATAAGAATATGTACATATAAATATATGGATGAGCGATGGCCGAACGGCATAGGCAAGATGCAGTAGATGGTAAGTTTTGAGAATGACACAAATATGAATTTCCACAAAGTTTGCTGCTTCAGTGTCTTTAGATATTTGTCAGATGGTACTATGGAATACTGAAGTATAATTACAAGCATTTCATACATGTCAAAGGCTTTTATTGACAATTACATGACGTTGATGCAAAGAGTCAATATTTGCAGTGTTGACCCTTCTTTTTCAAGACCTCTGAAATCCGCCCTGGCATGCTGTCAATTAACTTCTGGGCCACATCCTGACTGATGGCAGCCCATTCTTGCATAATCAATACTTGGAGTTTGTCAGAATTTGTGGGTTTTTGTTTGTCCACCCGCCTCTTGAGGATTGACCACAAGTTCTCAATGGGATTAAGGTCTGGGGAGTTTCCTGGCCATAGACCCAAAATATCGATGTTATGTTCCCCGAGCCACTTAGTTATCACTTTTGCCTTATGACAAGGTGCTCCATCATGCTGGAAAAGGCATTGTTCTCCACCAAACTATTCCTGGATGGTAGGGAGAAGTTGCTCTCAGAGGATGTGTTGGTACCATTCTTTATTCATGGCTGTGTTCTTAGGCAAAATTGTGAGTGAGCCCACTCCCTTGGCTGAGAAGAAACCCCACACATGAATGGTCTCAGGATGCTTTACTGTTGGCATTACACAGGACTGATGGTAGCACTCACCTTGTCTTCTCCGGACAAGCTTTTTTCCGGATGCCCCAAACAATCGGAAAGGGGAATCATCAGAGAAAATGACTTCACCCCAGTCCAATCCCTGTACCTTTAGCAGAATATCAGTCTGTCCCTGATGTTTTTCCTGGAGAGAAGTGGCTTCTTTGCTGCCCTTCTTGACACCAGGCGATCCTCCAAAAGTCTTCACCTCAATGTGCATGCAGATGCACTCACACCTGCCTGCTGCCATTCCTGAGCAAGCGCTGTACTGGTGGTGCCCCGATCCCACAGCTGAATCAACTTTAGGAGATGGTCCTGGCGCTTGCTGGACTTTCTTGGGTGCCCTGATGCCTTCTTCACAACAATTGAACTGCTCTCCTTGAAGTTCTTGATGATCCGATAAATGGTTGATTTAGGTGCAATCTTACTGGCAGCAATATCCTTGCCTGTGAAGCATTTTTTGTGCAAAGCAATGATGACGGCACATGTTTCCTTGCAGGCAACCATGATTGACAGAGGAAGAACAATGATTCCAAGCACCACCCTCCTTTTGAAGCTTCCAGTCTGTTACTCAAACTCAATCAGCATGACAGAGTGATCTCCAGCCTTGTCCTCGTCAACACTCACACCTGTGTTAATGAGAGAATCACTGACATGATGTCAGCTGGTCCTTTTGTGGCAGGGCTGAAATGCAGTGTAAATATTTTTGGGGGATTCAGTTCTTTTGCATGGCAAAGAGGGACTTTGCAATTAATTGCAATTCATCTGATCACTCTTCATAACATTCTGGAGTATATGCAAATTGCCATCATACAAACTGAGGCAGCAGACTTTGAGAAAATTAATATTTTCCTTCTCAAAACCTTTGGCCACGACTGTACATATGAGATGAGTAATTTAGGCTATGTAAACATTATATAAAGTGGCATTGTTTAAAGTGACTAGTGATACATTTATTACATCCAATTTTTTATTATTAAAGTGGCTTGAGATTTGAGTCAGTATGTTGGCAGCAGCCACTCAATGTTAGTTGAGTGGCTAAAACCAAGGACATGACAGTCCCTGGGAGTGAAAAGTGGAAAAAGAGGGGTCCCACAGCACCACTGTCTGTCGGCCTATATAAAATATAAAACTTTGCAACTATTTTATTCAGAAATGACAGCACCCTCTCCTTTCACAAACCAGGCCCGTGTTCATCCTAAGACCATACCAGCATGGCGTGCCTGCCTGCTACTAGTATCTTCTCTGCAGGATGCATGTCTGTGGTGCAGAACAATGATAACACTCCACACAGATGATGACAAAGCTGAGAGAGCATCAGAAGACAGACAGAGCTAACACAGAGCCAGAGCCATGGGAGAGGAAGGAGCCAGTTAGAATCACAGTAACCTTTCGGACTGAAGCCATATTCCATCAATTTTTTAAGAGCCTTCCCCTCAACTCCACAGACAACAGAGCTGCAGTGTGTAGGCAGTGTGCGTGTGTGGACTGAGAGCCTGTAAACCTAGAGAGTCTATTTCTCTCTATCTAGACGTGGCTACCCAGCCTTAGACAGGACAGGGTCAGTTTACTAACAAGAATAAGTCTTATTTTAACAGGGGTAGAAATTCAACCTTTTAAAACACCCGATTGCTTTTTATTGATTTCTTCTAAACGGGGGGGAACTGATAGCGTGGTGGATTAAAAACCACAACGGTGATGTCACGGGTTAAGATTGCAGATGCTATCTGAGAACAGGTTCAAAGTAATGCTGTTTGAAAGGTTGAGATAACGTTGTAAACCTTTAATGTGGCCTAGATGTATTATTTAGTGGAGGACTTACCAAGAAAAAGAGATGCATTTTACATTACAGATAGGAGTCCTGGTATGACGAACGCTCAGCCTCCAAAAGCAGTTCCATAAATCACCTTTATAAATATGCCTTTCTCCAAAGTGGTGGGGAGTGATTCCATAATGGCAGACATGTGCAACAAGAGTAAAAGGGGTCATATAATATTTGTGTTGTTTAACGGTCAATAAAACACACAGTATCTTTGCTGTAAACCATTGAGTACAGAGCACTCATATCAGTACGGCATGAGACACCGACACCTTCTATAGTTACATTGTATTGACAGGGCAGAAGAGGACATCCTAGAGCCATATACAGGTATATAGACCTCTATATGTCTCTGGGTTATTGTCATCTTTACAATTTAAAACAGGAGGATCCTGGAAACTGTCCGGGAGACATTAGGCGACCTTGACAATATGTACAGCACCTAACTTGAAGTACCTATCTTGAAAATGGGCAGAGACACAATAAAAACACAAGAAAATGCTGTCGATCCATTTCTCTACCTCAGTTGTCTTTCCAATAAACATGGAAATCAAGTCCAGTGCAGAAGTAGAGATGCTGTCAGAGTGCTGATAATAATGAACACTAGAGAGGCAATCTTCCCTCTGCTATTGAGCCTCAGTCCCAGACCGTATAATAATAATACACCATCAACACAACAGATAGTATTATGCCTCTCAAATCATAAGGAGATGGATGGAATCTGGCGAGCAATCTGCAATCTGGCGAGCTGGGCAGTCCTGGCTACAATCTTATTGTAGGGGTCAACGATCTTTGTCCTTATCCTACGAGAGAAAACAAATAGGTTGAGTGCTGTTACTAGAGGTCGGATCTCTGAACACAAGTGGCGCAGCGGTCTAAGGCACKGCATCTCAGGGCTAGAGGAGTCACTACATACCCTGGTTCGATTCCAGGCTGTATCACAACCGGCCGTGATTGGGAGTACCGTAGAGTGGCACACAATTGGCCCAGCGTCGTCCGAGTTAGGATGTCATTGTAAATAAGAATTTGTTTTTAACTGACTTGCCTAGTTAAATAAAGGTTAAATAAAAAAACAAAAAAAGTAATATTTTGCCTTGATCATTCCCTGTGATGATGTGTTATGGTCTTATAGGCTTGGAGTAGGTAGATAACGCACCTAACCACTGATACAGGGTAAGATGTTTCTTCATCACCATAATGGTTAAGGATGAGATTTGGGGTATGTGAATCTGGTCCTAGATCAGTGGTTAACCTACCTGTCCACAGCACCCTGCAGAGCAGCGATCCTGCTCTGCATCATCTGCAGGACCCCTGAGAAATAACACACAAACAACTCACTCAATATATCGACACAACAATATGATTGGCTTTTATGCAACAAAACATTATTCTCTGTTCAAATAGACCACAATCACTTCAATACTGAGAGATGCACTGATGCTTATATCCAATTGTGTGACAGCAGCGCCCCCTATGGAATGTATATAGCACTACAATGACAGCATATATTCCAGCACAGAAGTTCTCAAAGAATAGGCTTTCTCGTGCCCTCTTCATGACTGTCCTGGTGTGCTTGGACCATGTTAGTTTGTTCGTGATGTGGACACCAAGGAACTTGAAGCTCTCAACCTGCTCCACTACAGCCCCATCGATGAGAATGGGGGTGTGCTCGGTCCTCCTTTTCCTGTAGTCCACGATCATCTCCTTTGTCTAAAATCACATTGKGGGAGAGYTTGTTGTCCTTGCACCACACAGTCAGGTCTCTGACCTCCCTATTGGCTGTCTCATCAGCAAACTTAATGACGGTGAATGAACAGGGAGTACAGGAAGGGACTGAGCACGCACCCCTGAGGGGCCCCCGTGTTGAGGATCAGCGTGGCGGATGTGTTGTTGCTTACTCTTACCACCTGGGGGCAGCCCGTCAGCAAGTCCAGAATTCAGTTGCAGAGGGAGGTGTGTAGTCCCAGGTTCCTTAGCTTAGTGATGAGCTTGGAGGCCACTATGGTGTTGAACGCTGAGCTGTAGTCAATGAATAGCATTCTCACATAGGTGTTCCTTTTGTCCAGGTGTGTTTATTCCATGTACAACTATGTGTTGTTGTTTCTGTCTCACTGCTTTGCTTTATCTTGGCCAGGTCGCAGTTGTAAATGAGAACTTGTTCTCAACTAGCTTACCAAGTTAAATAAAGGTGAAATAAATAAAACATTTAATAAAAAAAGGGCAGTGTGGAGTGCAATAGAGATTGCATCATCTGTGGATCTGTTGGTGAGATATGCAAATTAGAGTGGGTCCAGGGTTTCTGGGTTAATGGTGTTGATGTGAGCCATGACCAGCCTTTCCAAGCATTTCATGACTACAGACGTGAGTGCTACGGGTCAGTAGTCATTTAGGCAGGTTACCTTAGTGTTCTTGGGCACAGGGACTGTAGAAAGGCCCATGGAGTTGGTGGAATCATCCTTTAATTCATGGCCACTTGCTCAGCTGGGCCAGGGGCGCTTTAATTAGGTCAGGTGGAAATGTCCGACAGATCTCAAATCAGTAAAAGGAGAACTTCGCCACTGCCCAACCTCGCTGCTTTCTCTTCCTCAACTCCGTCTAATCCAGACATTCTGTGCGTCCATGAATCAACGTAACTCCACCGAATCTGTTACCTTTCATCTGAACTATCTGCTGCAATCGGGAGAGCGCGCCATCAGTTATTGTTTATAGTTATTACTGCGGCGCGCGGCTTGGAGCGCACGCTTCAAACCTATTGTGTTATGTAAATGGCCAATGATCACAGCCCTACAGACATTGATATATGGTTAAAATGTAATGAAATTACATGTACATATGAAGACTAACCTAGAAGGATGAAATATGAAACGTAATGATTTGCTGAATTGATAAATTCTTACATCAAATTGATGGAGATTATAGATTGAATAAATTAACAATTTATTTGCATGAATCCTTCTCTGCATTAACATGATGGTTAACATGGCTATGATCCTAAATGACTCCATTCTGCTTCATATTGAATTCCTATGGAACCTTATTGCTGAACTACCTCATTCTGTTAATAATGACAATGATTGTTATGATTTGACTTCCTGATTTGAATTTGATCGGGTACATGTTATTCTGTTTATTTTGTTATACAGCACAGACAAACTAACCAGTAAATATACCACTTTGTGGTTAAAGGAATTCCTGCCTCAGTCCCATCCATTCCTCTGTCACCTGACCACCTGTTCACCTTCACTATTGTCAGTGTTCCTACCTGTACAGCTTCCCACACAGATTCCAATAATCTTTCAGGGACTATGGTGGTCTGCTTGAAACATGTTGGTATTACAGACTCAGACAGGGAGAGGTTGAAAAAGTCAGTGAAGACACTTGCTAGTTGGTCAGCGCATGCTCGTAGTACACATCCTGGTAATCCGTCTGACTCTGCGGCCTTGTGAATGTTGACCTGTTTAAAAGGTCTTACTCACATCGGCTGTGGAGAGCGTGATCAATTGGTGGAGTACTGTGGATACCAATATTCCTGTGAGCCTCCCAGGGAGCATCCCAGGCCCATGTTGTCCAGGGTTAAGAAGATACATTTTAGATGCATAATATTACATTGTATCCACAGTACTTGTATTGTATTACACAGGGATCCGTGGCTTTTGGCCATGGATCCCTTGGCCATAAGCCCAGAYGGGTCCACAGACCCCACTTTCAGAACCCCTGTTCCAGCAAGTCCAAGTGCCACGATGACAAAAACAAATATGTGCTAAAGGTGTGTTACCTTCCAAAGACTCAATCCCAGTAGCTTGAGCAAGTAGCTCCTCATGCCTGGCTACCACCTGACAGGATAAATATTTACCACAGTCAGTAAGTCATTCAACACATGAAGGAAAAGTGTCTTTCCTACAGAAAATGTATACATACCAGTCATCAGTATAGACCAAACTGACTGGCTGATTAAACTAATAATAGATAAAGATATGGGGCTAAGGGTCTCACATGCATGAGATAAAGTTTTAGGTGACAGGTGTCATGTATACCTGGCTGTGGAGCTCCTTGTCCAGCTGACTGATACCCTGAGCCAGCTTGGCCAGCTGTTCTAAGATGACAGCATGGTGGATGGCCTGGGCTGMGTACGTCTTCACGTCAAAGTCCTCTGTGAGAAAATCAGCATAGCATTCTGGAGAAGAGATGGATAAATAGGACAAATATATTAGCTAGCTAAATCCCTTCGTGGATTATTTCTTACCCATGGTAAAGCAACAATATGGCCACACACGTATTTCCAAAAACACTTTTGTTTTTTTATCACAAGCAAAGAAAAGTATTGCAAACAGAAACGATTACGGTGCCTTGCTGTAAATTGTCAATGATGGACTGCACAGTCAACTCGGTAGCTCTCATTCCTAAACGACTACGGGGCTGATACACCTAGCTAAATAAAACAAAACATACACCTACGTGAAGTAAAACTGACTGACAGAAAAGTACTTAAAATAAATGTTAAAATATAGCACTTTACCATCATTTAGCAGTGAATTCGTTGAAGCTTCTCTGCTACCCTCCATGTTTGCCAATTCATCACACGATGACGTAGATTTCAGCGACAGGAAATGAACCAAACTTAACATTTTATTATTCTTAATYAAATATCAAATTATCTGTATTTGTATCAAAGTTCATTGTTATAGCGTTACTTATCAAATAAATACAAAAATAAAAAATATTTAAATCCTTTTTAGGTTCAAAGGTAAAACATGAAAGGTTGTTCAGAGGACACGCCCACTAACATACCGCGTGTTTTGTTTGCATTCGGGTGTTTGTCATCTTTAGCTAACTAGCTAGCTTAATTACATTAAATATGAACGTTATCTAGTCACATCAACGTTAGAATAGGTCATAAACTGCATGCAACAAACAGTTTCGACTGTGGAAAGAAAAGCATTACCATGCCAATCTAGCTAGCTAGCTAGCTAACTGGCTAGCTCACTTCAGTGATTAAAAACATACTGTACGGTCTATGAAAATGACGACCACCAACATGATGGACATGTTTGAGGAAGGGAAAGTTCTGAAAATCTGTGCTCCTATGGTCCGGTATTCAAAGTAAGATTATCTGATCTTCGTACATTTTCAATGACTTGTTCAGCAGTTGGGTTTTGTGCAGATAGCTGAATTAGGTTGAGCAACAGCTATAACTCATCGTTTATTTTCAACTTTTCCAGGTTGGCATTCAGGTCACTGGTGAGGAAATTTGACTGTGACATTTGCTTCACTCCAATGATAGTTGCGCCTGACTTTATGCGTTCTGTCAAAGCCAGAGACAGTGAATTTACAACTAATGAAGGTAATATGAGATCACTCTTTTTCTTCAAGGAAATATTAGATGCCTCTCAAACTATAGGGACTTGGTGTCTGCTGTCATTGATGTGTGGAGACTGTCAATTTGTTGTCAATTAAATCCAACTTTATTGCTCTCTGTCTCTCCCATCAGCTGACCGTCCTCTGATCGTGCAGTTTGCTGCCAGTGATGCCCAGACCCTGGCTGATGCAGCCTGTGTGGTCGCACCCTTCTCTGATGGAGTGGACCTCAACTGTGGCTGTCCCCAGCGGTGGGCCATGTCGGAAGGCTACGGGGCATGCCTTATCAACAAGCCTGAGCTGGTCAAAGACATGGTTCGACATGTCAGGAACCAAGTGGACAATCCTAACTACACAGCCTCCATCAAAATACGGTAAGAGTGATCATATCACCAAATATAATTGTTTCACTTTTTTTTGCAAATGACCTAAGTGTCGTCTGAAGTTCCTTTTGTAGTTGTTGTTTCCTCTCTTTTCACAGAATTCACAAGGACCTGCGGCGTACAGTGGACCTGTGTCAGAAGGCAGAGGCGGCAGGGGTGTCCTGGATAACGGTCCATGGTCGGACCGCAGAGGAGCGCCACCAGCCGGTCCACTTTGATGCTATCAAGACCATCAAGGACAGCCTGTCAGTCCCTGTCATCGCCAACGGAGACATAAAGACCCTCCGAGATGTTGAGACCACTCACCAGCTCACTGGAGTCGATGGTCAGTTCAATTTGTGCAAATCGCAATTGATTCTTTATTCCCAATATTGTGCACTACTTGTGACCAGAGACTCCAAAGGCAGTCACACAGGACTCTGGTCAAAAATAGTGCACTCTGTATGTCAATAGGGTGTCATATGAGACAGACCATTAGGAACTACACGTGTAGTTATTTCCGTGGGAAAGACAGTCTTGAAATAGCTTATATAGGCCAAAGTGATCCACAATGACAAGCTGGGCAATTCTATGAAAATAAACCARAACATGGGGGGTTTCTGGGGGGGAGCCACTATCATGGTTTATTTTCATAGAACTGCATAGCCCACTGTTTTACTCGTTATCATAAACACTTTATCTTCTTTTCATCTGCATTTATTCTGTAACCTCTCATTCCCTCCAGGGAAATCATTATCTGTTTATTGTGTCATCTTAACATATATTCATTGTAAGTACGTAAATGGGTAGCTAGAGGTTCCATTCACAGAAYTAATTTGAGAAAGATAGAATATATCAATACAGGATCTTTATTGTTAAATGGCTCACTCAAGACACTTCCCACCCCACGTGCCCTGTCCTGTAGGTGTGATGGCAGCCCGGGGGCTGTTGTCCAACCCGGCCATGTTCGCTGGCTACAATGAGACCCCTCTTGAGTGTGTGTGGGACTGGGTGGACCTCGCCACGAACCAGGGGACACCCTTCACCTGCTTCCACCAGCACCTCATCTACATGCTGGAGAGGGTCAGCTCCCAGCCTGAGAGGAAGGTGTTCAACTCCCTGCATAGCACCGCTGCTGTCATAGACTACCTCCACAACACATATGGATCCCCAGACACACAGACAGTAGGCCTATCATAAACACTGGCTGGGTATAATTTATTGTGCATGTTATTAATCATATTTCCAATGGAATAAAAGCTTTTATTTACTATATTACCTTTTMATTTTTTATCTCATTCTGATAGTTAAGGAGTGCAGTGTGCGATCACGTGACCCTCTACCTGCAATAAAAAAAACAAGGGTTACATCAGATTCACTTCAACATGTCCAGTCAGAAAATGTCAAAAGGTACAAACAAAACCATACACATTACACCTAATTTCAACATATTTGTAATTTCCATGATGTGTACAGTATGGTATTAACAATATATGGCAGAACCTTATTGGTTCTCAGTAGAGGWTTAAACCGTAAACGAACAGCTACTGTAAAACGTTATGTATGACGTCATTCCAATGAGACAAAAGGCGGAGTGAAACAACTGTCTCCAAAGTTTGCTTTTCTCTTTTCAACCTCCGGTTTCTTTGTCCGGGTGCCGCAGAGTAAGTTGCATACTTTGCATAATTATTACGATATTGAACTTGATCATATGTGTAGTAACTGTGTATTTCACAAAAGTGCTAACGTTAGCTAGAACCAGTTAGCTAGATAGCTGTCGTGTCCTGCCTTAAAAAATGTTGCCAGCTATAGTACCTGGCTGATGTCACTGCATGAGGCAAAGTCTTGAGCAATATATAGCTAGCTACTATTTCTATGATATAAGGACGTATGTTACACACTGAATGAAACAGCATACATTTAGTACTACTGGCTGTTATTTACCAAGCATGTGAACTTTGTAACGTTACGTATCTAGCTAGGATAAGAGGCTTATCACTGGAACAGGAACAGCACTGTTCTCAATACATTTGCATTGGTGGTTTCACAGTTAGCTGAAATATATCCATAGGAAAGCAGATAGCAAGCTAGCTAGCCAGTTGGATTTTCCTGTTGTTGACATCAACAATTAAACCAGTCCGGTTCCATTCTGGGGAAATAACCTACTGCCAGACTGTGAAAAGGACCTCTGTTGCTTAAAATGTTTAATCTTTTACAGACTGTATTGTTAGAGATGACGTTGCAATGGACTGCAGTTGCCCTCTTCCTCTATGTGGAAATAGGTGTACTACTCATCCTCTGTCTACCCTTCATCTCAGCCACCAGGTAGGAATGAGCCCTAGCCAGTCCTGATACTGCAACAAGCCAGTAAGCAAAAWTAAGTTGAAATCGTGTCTAAAATATGTATTTTCCAGACATTGAGGTCAGGTTAATTTTTAGTTCTGAATGAAAGTTAAAGARGCCATTTACAGACGTTAAATATACATTTTTTTGTTGTTGTCATTGACGAATTACCAGGACGCGTACTCAGAGCATGTGTCGACCAGATGGCAAGTGTCTACATTCACYTTTTCAACATCTCCCAGACCCAGTCTGTAATACCCACGTTTCAAGCAGACCACCATAGTCCCTGTGCCAATGAACGCCAAGGTAACCTGCCTAAATMACTTCCGCCCCTTGCACTCACATCTGTAGCCATGAAAAGCTTTGAAAGGCTGGTCATGGCTCACATCAACACCATCATCCCAGAAACCCTGGACCCACTCCAATTCGCATACCGCCCCAACAGATCCACAGGTGACGCAATCTCTATTGCATTCAACACTGCCCTTTCTCACCTTGACAAAAGGGACACCTACATGAGAATGCTATTCATTGACTACAGCTTAGCGTTCAATAGCATAGTGCCCTCCAAGCTCATRACTAAGCTAAGGACCCTGGGACTGAACACCTCCTTCTGCAACTGGATCCTGGACTTCCTGACGGGCTGCCCCCAGCTGGTGAGGGTAGGCAACAACATATCACGCTGACCCTCAACACGGGGGCCCCTCAGGGGTGTGTGCCTAGTCCTCTCCTGTACTCCCTGTTCACCCACAACTGCGTGGCAATGCATGACTCAACACCATCATTAAGTTTGCAGACGACACGACGGTGGTAGGCCTGATCACCAACAGCAATGAGACCGCCTATAGGGATGGGSTCAGAGACCTGGCAGTGTGGTGCCAGGACAACGTCCTCTCCCTCAAGGTGAGCAAGACAAAGGAGATGATCGTGGACTACAGGAAAATYAGGGCCAGGCACACCCCCATTCACATCGACAGCTCTGTATGGAGCGGGTCGAGAGCTTCAAGTTCCTTGGTGTCTACATCACTAAGAACCTATCATGGTCCAAACACACCAACACAGTCATGAAGCAGGTACGACAACAGCTCWTCCCCGGCTCTTCCCCCTCAGGAGGCTGAAAAGATTTGGCATGGGACCGCAAATTCTCAAAAAGTTCTACAACTGAACCATCGAGAGCATCCTGACTGGTTGCATCACCACTTGGTATGGCAACTGCTTTGCATCTGACCGCAAGGCGCTACAAAGYGTGGTGCGGACAGCACAGTACTTCACTGGGGCCAAGCTTCCTGCCATCCAGGACCTCTATACCAGGTGGTGTCAGAGGAAGGCCCTAAAAGTGGTCAAAAACTCAAGCCACCCAAGTCATATACTGCTCTCTCTGCTACCGCATGGCAAGCGGTACCGGAGCGCCATGTCTGGGACCAAAAGGCTCCTTAAAAGCTTCTACCCCCAAGACATAAGACTACTGAACAGTTAATCAAATGGCTACCTGGACTATTTGCATTGACCCCCTTGTTTTATTCTTATTTGTTCTTAACTTTTGCTATGACTCTCTTGCACAGGCTCAATTGACACTCACTGGACTCTAACCACTCACTCACACATACTACACTGGTACTCCAACACACACACACACACACACACACATGCATATTGACGTCACACACATACATTCACACTCTTCACATACGCTGCTGCTACTCTCTGTTTATTATCTATGCATAGTCACTTTACCCCTAGCAACGTGAACAAATTACTTGAATTACCTCAACTAACCTGAACCCCTGCACATTGACTRYGTACCAGTACCTCTTGTATATAGCCTTGTTATTGTTATTTTGTTACTTTTTTCCTTTAGTTTATTTAGCAAATGTCTTACCTTTTTAAAACTCTGCATTGTTGGTTAAGGGCTCATAAGTAAGCATTTCACAGTAAGGTCTACCTACACCTTTTTATGTTTAGCGCTTGTGACAAATACAATTTTATTTGATTCTATGGCCAAGTTTCAACTGCGCATGCACTACATCACCAAAAGTATGTAAGTATGTGGACATCTGCTCGTCGAACATCTCATTCCAAAATCATGGCATTAATATGGAGTTGGTCCTCCCTTTGCTGCTATAACAGCGTCCACTCTTCTAGGAAGGCTTTCCACTAGATGTTGGAACATTGCTGCGGGGACTTGCTACAATTCAACCACAAGAGCATTAGTGAGGTCGGCACTAAATACTTTATGTAAATTAGGTATTTCTGTTTTTTATTTTTTATATATTTGCAAAAAGACCTAAACCTGTTTTCGCTTTGTTTTTTAGGGTATTGTGTATAGATTGATGAGGGGGGGGTATTTAATCCATTTTAGAATAAGGCTGTTGTAGTGTCTTTGGACTATCATTAAAGTGAAGACTGTTATATTATCAAATAAATTCTCTGTGTAATTATTACGTGATTAAACTAATCATGTAAAGATGAATTAACTAGGACGTCGGGGCACCACGGAAAATGTTGTTTAAAGAGTTACTATTTCCCGAATTTAACTCTCTTCAGATATTTTCTTATCTTATCGATTACAGTCACTTATTAATGTATTATTACCTCAGTCATATTCTAAATTATGCAAACTCTTGGATATCTGCACGAACCCTAGCATAAATGATGAGTCAGCGATATACAAATTGGCGTAATTTARTTAGCAACTAACTAAATAATCACACAGAATTACATAAACACACACACAGGATAGGTTACACATTGAGTACTACATAATGCACTGAGAAGTCCCTAGTGGACTAAACCGATATGACGGCTTGTTACACAAAATTAAAGGGGAGGGCATGTAAGAAAGAGCGGGACAAAAGACATAGGACTTCACTATTGTAAACACAGCTGATAACTAGGCTCATTGAAATGCTAATACTTTGCACATGAACACCCGCTCTTTCGAAAGGAAGTGCAATTTATATATTTACGACTGTATGTCTTGTTGTTTCTCTGTTGAAATCGCTGGTCCATCTGCTGGAGAGTCAGTCGACAGAAAGTCTCTGGTTTGTCCACCAGAGATCAGTWTTTCGTAGTTGTAGCTCTGTTATAATGGATACGTCAGATGTACCAATGGMTGTTGATAGGGAAATGTTCTCCAGAATGYATCTTTCAGAGTACCAATCGGTCGTTCGATATGGAAGTGTTGTCTTGTKTTCGGTCGAGTTTACTAGACTATTTTACATATACASCTGCAGACTGTGAATGTGTAGTCTTGTAGTTTTCTTAACCAGCTCCATGCTCTCTGGTCTATAGAGTAGAAGCCATTTCAACATGGGGACTCCCGTCCCTGCGTTTTCTTGACTAAATGTACATTTTGTCACGAGTGCTATTTACATCTTCTCACAAATAGTTTCATATTTAATCATATCAGTTTCCCAACATTTGGGTGTGACCCTGATCACTGGGAAATATACACATTCAGAGACACAGTTATGTTGTTATACTGTCCTTCATGGGATCCCAAAACACAACTGATCTCACATAATTGTTATTTAAGTGCCCACTGATCATTCCAACTGTTTGGACAAAGATYCATATTGTTTAATTCACCAACCTGTTGATGTTGGAGTTTTTGGCGGGAGGACTCCCTTTGTTCCACAGAGGTTTCTTTCCCTCAATATTGCATGACAAGGAAGATAAKGTTTCTGTAAGGTATTTACGACCATCATAAAACGGCCAACTTCACCGGTCTCCCCCTCTGTAGAGSGGACCCACTGTAACCTGATCCTTCGGATCCTCACAGGAGTCATGACACTGTAATGTGTAAAAAGGGAAGGGGTCTGAAATACTTTCCGAATGGACTGTGTGTAAATATAATATACAGTGGGGAGAACAAGTATTTGATACACTGCCGATTTTGCAGGTTTTCCTACATTGACATTACATTTAAGTCATTAGCAGACGCTCTTATCCAGAGCGACTTACAAATTGGAAAGTTCATACATATTCATCCTGGTCCCCCGTGGGAATTGAACCCACAACCCTGGGCTTGCAAGCGCCATGCTCTACCAACTGAGCCACACGGGCGACACTTTCCTACTTGCAAAGCATGTAGAGGTCTGTAATTTTTATCATAGGTACACTTCAACTGTGAGAGACGGAATCTAAAACAAAAATCCAGAAAATCACATTGTATGATTTTTAAGTCATTAATTTGCATTTTATTGCATGACATAAGTATTTGATACATCAGAAAAGCAGAACTTAATTTGGTACAGAAACCTTTGTTTGCAATTACAGAGATCATACGTTTCCTGTAGTTCTTGACCAGGTTGCTCACACTGCAACAGGGATTTTGGCCCACTCCTCCATACAGACCTTCTCCAGATCCTTCAGGTTCGGGCTGTCGCTGGGCAATACGGACTTTCAGCTCCCTCCAAAGATTTTCTATTGGGTTCAGGTCTGGAGACTGGCTAGGCCACTCCAGGACCTTGAGATGCTTCTTACGGAGCCACTCCTTAGTTGCCCTGGCTGTGTGTTTCGGGTCGTTGTCATGCTGGAAGACCCAGCCACGAGCCAGCTTCAACTGCTCTTACTTGAGGGAAGGAGGTTGTGGCCAAGATCTCCGATACAATGGCCCCATCCATCCTCCCCTTCAATACGGTGCAGTCGTGCCTGTCCCTTTGCAATACTTGTTCTCCCCACTGTATATATGTAAACTCAGCAAAAAAGTAAACGTCCTCTCACTGTCAACTGCGTTTATTTTCAGCAAAAACTTAACGTGTAAATATTTTTATGAACATAACAAGATTCAACAACTGAGACATGAACTGAACAAGTTCCACCAGACGTGACTAACAGAAATGGAGTAATGTGTCCCTGAACAAACGGGGGGTCAAAATCAAAAGTAACAGTAATCTCACTGTGGGCCACCAGCTGCATTAAATACTACAGGTGCATCTCCTCCTCATGGACTGCATCAGATTTGCCAGTTCTTGCTGTGAGATGTTACCGCCACTCTTCCACCAAGGCACCTGCAAGTTCCCGGACATTTCGTGGGGGGGGATGCCCTAGCCCTCACCCTACCGATCCAACAGGTCCGAGACGTGCTCAATGGGATTGAGATCCGGGCTCTTCGCTGACCATGGCAGAACACTGACATTCCTGTCTTGCAGGAAATCACGCACAGACGAGCTAGTATGGCTGGTGCATTGTTCCTGCTGGAGGGTCATGTCAGATGAGCCTGCAGGAAGACCACACGAGGGAGGAGGATGTCTTCCCTGTAACGCACAGCGTTGAGATTGCCTGCAATGACAAGCTCAGTCCAATGATGCTGTGACACACCGGCCCAAATCATGACGGACCCTCCAAATCGATCCCGCTCCAGAGTACAGGCCTCGGTTTAACGCTCATTCCTTCAACGATAAACTTGAATCCGACCATCAGCTCTGGTGAGACAAAACCGCGACTCGTCAGTGAAGAGCACTTTTTGCCAGTCCTGTCTGGTCCAGTGATGGTGGGTTTGTGCCCATAGGCGACGTTGTGTGCTGGTGGGGACCTGCCTTACAACAGTCCTACAAGGCCTCAGTCCAGCCTCTCTCAGCCTATTGCGGACAGTCGGAGCACTGATGGAGGGATTGTGCATTCCTGGTGTAACTCGGGCAGTTGTTGTTGCCATACGGTACCTGTCCCGCAGGTGTGATGTTCGGCTGTACCGATCCTGTGCAGGTGTTGTTACACATGGTCTGCCACTGCGAGGACGATCAGCTGTCCGTCCTGTCTTCCTGTAGAGCTGTCTTAGGCGTCTCACAGTACAGACATTGCAATGTATTGCCCTGGCCACATCTGTAGTCCTCATGCCTCCTTGCAGCATGTCTAAGGCATGTTCACGCAAATGAGCAGGGACCCAGGGCATCTTGCTTTTGGTATTTTTCAGAGTCAGTAGAAAGGCCTCTTTAGTGACCTAATGTTCATTAATTGTTTATGGTTCATTGAACAAGCATGGGAAACGGTGTTTAAACCCTTTACGATGAAGATCTGTGAAGTTATTTGGATTTTTACTTTGAAAGACAGGGTCCTGAAAAAGGGACGTTTGTTTTTTTGCTGAGTTTATATGTGTGTGCGTGCATGCATTCTGATCCCTTGACTTTTTCCACATTTTGTTACGTTACAGCCTTATTCTAAAATGTATTAWATAAAATAAAAATCATCAGCAATCTACACCCAATACCCCATAATGACAAAGCGAAAACAAGTTTTTAGACATTTTTGAAAATGTATTCAAAATGAAAAAAACATACCTTATTTACATAAGTTTTCGGACCCTTTGCTATGAGACTCGAAATTGAGCGCAGGTGTATTCTGTTTCCAATGATCATCCTCGAGATGTTTCTACAACTTGATTGGAGTCTACCTGTGGTAAATTCACACACCAGTCTATATAAGGTCCCACCGTTGACAGTGCKTGTCAGAGCAAAAACCAAGCCATGAAGTCGAAGGAATTGTCCGTAGAGCTCCGAGACCAGATTGTGTTGATGCACAGTTCTGGGGAAGGGTACCAAAAAAATTCTGCAGTATTGAAGGTTCCAAGAACACAGTGGCCTCCTCCATTCTTAAATGGAAGACGTTTGGAACCACCTATACTCTTCCTAGTGGTGACCGCCCGCCCAAACTGAGCAATCGGGTGAGAGGGGCCGTGGTCAGGGAGGTGACCAAGAACCCGATGGTCACTCTGACAGAGCTCTAGAGTTCCTTTGTGGAGATGGGAGAAACTTCCAGAAGGACAACCATCTCTGCAGCACTCCACCAATCAGGCCTTTATGGTAGTGGCCATTCCATTTAAAACACTGTATCAACCATCCATTTAAAAACACTGTATCACCATCCATTAAAACACTGTATCACCATCCATATTAAACACTGTATCACCATTCCATTTTAAAAAACATGTATCACCATCCATTTAAAAACATCTCAAAACATGTCCCAATTCTGCGTGCCCAGTTTAAAACCAAATTGAAAATACCCCACTACAATAAATCAAAACATGGAATTTAAAACACCAATAACAATTATTCATAACTGGTGTGCGTGCGTGTGGTAAACCATAGGACAAAAACACACACAATGTTCAGGCATTCCTTATCTGGAAGCTCCCTTTACGGCCTAATCCAGATGCCTTTATACTTATTAAAACTGCAGAATTTCACTAACTGCTCTCCCAAAGACCACAGTTTTGGGAACATTCCAAAAGAGAGAGATAATGACACCCCCTCCTCTTCCTGGAGGAGAGAGTGTACATTTCTTTAGCATTCCCTATGCTTACATCTTAATCAGCAACCCAAAAGTTTTAATTACAAAGAATCCACTGTCCTCCCTCCAATCATTAAGCGTTTGTTTAATCCACACCCAACGTTTATGTACCCTTTATTTAGCAGTTACTACCCATAGACACAGTGACTTTATCTGGCCACTAAGTCTAACCATTTACTCCCGTATATGACTGGTCCTTTTTTTCCCCATGATTTTCCATAACCACCGCACCACATGAACAACACATTTAAAAGTTCATTTTAGGTTTGGTAACCCCGACATCTCATTTCTCGTGACCTCTCCTCCCTTTCGTCCATTCTATAAATCTATTTCATCATTCCTTTTTTAGACATTGTCTTTAATTCTCGCACGGATTATCCGACCCCAAAATCGTCTCCACTTCCTCCAATGTAAAATTATCCGGGTCTTGTTACTGTCTTATGTTTAAAGACAGGTAGTAATCGTATCGACTTTCGATGCTGCCCCCTGTACCTTGCTAAATGTAACACCTTTCCCTGTAGTAAATGTAGCATAGTTTCTCATTGTAAGGAATCAGCGATATTTGATCCCAGGCATCTATTAGAAAGTTGTGTGAGACGTGGCCTCCAAGTCTCCCTTCACATAGAACTGCCATATCTATGAACCACTATCGATCGAACCAAGGGCCTGCACCGTTTTGTGAGAGTTTCCTGCCCCGCTCCTTTCAAGAATGTTCGCTGCTTGTTCTTTTGTTTAAAAAAAAATGCAAACGCTCTAATCGCAGCATTCCCTCTGAATGCAGCCGGTGCAGTATGCTCCATTACCACACTACACTTATTCTTCCAACGACCAACGGCCCCCACATCTAAAACAGGAATCTATCGCCTCTACACTTTGATGTTTTTTTCGCCACGTTTCCCTCCCTGTTTCTTTGTCTTACCTTGGTCATTGAAACCACTGTTTTTGACTTTCACTGTGACTGTATTCATAACCTTGTATTAGAACCTACACTATAGCGTCTGCAAATGTAGAACTGGAGAATACGGTGACCAATGTCTTATTCCAGTGTTTACGCCTCATATCACTGTTGTTGACCACACATTACCAAAATATTCGCAGTTGTCTTCCTATTCCACATAATCTGTCACTGTTCCCTGCCCCAAAGAGTATTAACCAACCTCTCTCCTTATTGCTACTGCTAATACACTCGAATCATGTTCAAACATCTTTTGAATTCATTTTTTTATTTTTTAACCATGGATGAGGCTCTCCTCCAGATTTACAGGCAACCTTTTTATCACTATCCACATACTACTCTACTGCCTCACTGCCACTGCAGGCTGGCCAGTAGAGGCAGTTAGAGTTACCCTGACTACAGTAGTAGTGACTTGCTGTTGCAGTGTTCTGAGTCTCCTAACATTTATGTTTTTGTGCTGTTTTGCAGATGGCAGTGTATCTTCCAGCTGAGAATATGGAACAAAATGGCCAGGTTTTGGAATAAATTCTTCCTCGCCATGATCATAATCCTTATAGTCCTCTTCCTCGGTAAGCTGATGTCAAAAAGTGTCATGTTTAATTTACTCACAGATCATAATGACAATCTRTCACCAGAGATCMTACAATCTCATGCAWRACATTTTTACAATCTCAATGTCTTACCATGTTTAACCATGTCGTACCACACCTGCACACCCTCCTGTAGATGCTTTGCGTGAGGTGAGGAAGTATTCGGGCGCGGGAAACAGCATGGATGCTAATCTGCATCCCAACATGTTTGACCACCTCCACATGAAGCTGTTCAGAGCCCAGAGAAACCTCTACATCTCTGGATTTACCCTCTTCCTCTGGCTGTAAGTCCTGGATCTGTCTGTCCATCACTCACCCATCGACATACTGAGTCCTCACTGTGTCGTCATCACATTGGGATGGATACTGGTGAAACCAGCCAGTGCATGGATCGTCGTAGTCATAGAGATTTCTTAATTCATTACAATGACCATAACACTGGTCGTTTTCAGTAGMGCACACCGTAGCAAAATGTTTATCAACGGAAAACAAAAAAAGTGTTCAGAAGGACAAGTTCAGGTGGCAGCTGAGGTATTGAACACAATCTATGTGTGTTGTTTCCCTACAGAGTGCTGAGGCGGGTGATCACTCTGATCAACCAGCTGGCSACGGAGTCTGGCACCACGGCCTCTCTGCAGACCAAGGCAGAGTGTGCCAACCAAACTGCCAAGAAATACATGGAGGACAACGAGCTATTGAAGCAGGTAAGGTCAAACCRAGTATCGCTGCCCTTTCTGCTCCTGAGCCCGGGTCTCAAAAAGAAGAGTAGCGCTGATCTAGGATAATTCCCTCCTTGTCCATGAAAACATATTCATTTTGATGTAAAAGGTGAAACTGATGCTATATCAGAACTCCTACTCAGAGATGTGGGCCTTCATCCACACTAAAAGAAACTAAACTAATGTTGGTACTGCATATGGTCGAGAAGTGTGGTAAGTGGCTCATGTTTGTTAATGTTTACCTGTGTTTGTTTCAGACTTTGATGTATGGGAAGGGGGACAAGGCCACAGCGGAGGGAAACGAGCTGCTGAGATCAGAGAGGGAGAAACTGAGAGGAGAACTGAAGGGCTCAGAGGAAGGTGAGGAAGAAACAATACTTTTGTGACAAAGACGGAATAATAGAACCACAAATCCACTAATACTTCAATAAAGTGAAAATGTACAACTACAATACAATAAACAACCAAATGAAATCGGACCATAATGACAATAAAACAAACATGGGCTTCAATTACTGTTTGAGAATGTGCACTCTGACCCATAGCATGTCACCTTGTAGATAGATTGGAGGATATGCATGGGAATTGGATGATAATGGGAATGCTTTGTTGTTAATGTTTTCCCTAGCCTTGAAAAAGTCCCAATCCGAGATGGAAGCTATGAAGAAACAATCCTATGGACTGACCAAAGAATACGACCGACTGCTGAATGAACACCAGGTAATCCCAGACCAGCTCACATACAGTATCTACACTTAGCCTACWGTGCCTTCAGAAAGTATTCACACCCCTTGAATTCATACAAATGTTGTTACATTTCGCCAATGGTCTACACACACTACCCCATAATGTCAAAMRGGAATCATGTTTTTTGAAAATTGCTGAAATGTCTTGAGTCAATAACTATTCAACCCCTTTGTTATGGCAAGCCTAAATAAGTTCAGGGGTAGTGATAGTGAATGTTCCTGAGCAGCCAAGTTAGTTTTGACTTAAATCTACTTGAAAATCTATGGCAAGACCTGAAAATGGTTGTCTAGCAATGATCAACTACCAATTTGACAGAGCTTTAAGAGTTTTGAAAAGCATAATGGGAAAATACTTCTTAATCCAGGTGTGGGAAACTCTTAGATTTACCCATAAAAACACTCAGCTGTAATCGCTACCAAAGGTGCTTCTACAAAGTATTGACTCAGGGGTGTGAATACTCATGTAAATTAGATATTTCTGTATTTCATTTTCAACAAATAGTGCCAAAAAATTCAACAACTTTTTTTCCCACTTTGTCTTTATGGGGTATTGTGTATAGATGGGAGAGAAAAAATAATATTTAATCCATTTTTAATTCAGGCTGTAACACAACAATGTGAAATAAATCAAGAGGGATGAATAGTTTCTGAAGGCACTGTATATATTTGATATTACTGCTCACCCTGCCTTGTTCAAAGCTGTATATTACTACKCTGCTCAAATGTAGACAGAATACTTCAGCTCTGATTTTAGTACTACTACTGTACATTTACTTGTACCACTTCAGATACACTGTATATATTATTCTTTATTTTTCCAGAGTCTTCAAGAGAGTGGAGATAAAAAGGATGATTGATCGGGCTTATGACTACAGCGGTCAGAACGTTTACAGATCGTACCAAGAAACCAGAAATACTGTCACGCACGCTYTCACTTTCCTTTGACATACTGAAGCACTGTGCATGATGTCATCAAAATACTCCTCCAAAGCCTCACTGAGCCGCCAAACCTCAGATAAAAAGCACCTGAGCACGTTTGTAATAGATTAGCTACTAGACCAGTCTAGAAATAGTGTTTCTATTATTTGCTGACATTTGGAGAATGGGTGGCAGTACACGCTTCAGATTACAGTGGTCGTCTACTGTGAATATATTTTTGATGTAATGGGCTTGCTATGTCGTTTTTTTCCTATGTGTCGCAAGAGCACCACCATTGCATTCATCTTTTTTTTTTTTACCTTAGCAGCAATGCATATTACAGATTGAGTTGTATGTGTTTTGTAAAACAAAATTAGCATTGAGTTCATAGGGGTAGAGAAGCTATATTGTGTCATTTTTGTTGTTGAATATTTGATATCAATGTTCTTCATTCCTCTTAGATGTGGAGGGTTTGTGAATATTAAACAGGGTCACGGTCATGATTTTCTGTTTTGTAATAAGGATACTGAAATGGAAAAGTCTGAGGAAATTCATCTTTCCTTTTCTCACTCTGACTCCCTGTATTGACTGTCCTAGCCCAGGGGTTGGGTTGGGTAGACTGGGTCAGCACTTGGAGTGGAATTGATAATCAACCAACAAATCTTCCTCTAGCCCCCATCCCCTAAGTACTTATCTCCTATAGGGCCCCAGTACTGTACATTCAATTCCAATACTAGGGAACAGTAGCTTGCCTGACTGAATAAGTGCCTTTCAGACCACTGTAGATATATTTTGTCATTCCAAGTAGTGTGTTTCACTATTACAGTTGTTTTTCTTGCGAAATACGTATTTTTTTTTGGTATGTAGAGACAATTTTTCCAACATGTTATCCCATATTAAAAATGTTRTACTCTTGTATTACATTTACAAGATATTTGCTTTGTTTAATCGAATAAATACAACTATATACATTGATTTGTTTTTATGCGAGTAAGAAATGCCATGCAATTGGTTTGTTTCACAAAACAAAGTCATTCAAATAAAAATGTTCCTTGGTATCCCAGTTATTTGAAATATTCACCCGTACGATATAAAGTTGGTGTTTATTCACCAACTTTAGGAACAAACTTGATATAACCTGAGAATTGGCTATGATGTTTTTGTTGTGAGGTTTTGGCACATTAWGGGCTCTATTCAATCMGTATTGCAGAAATTCAGCGTTAGTGTGATTAAAATGTAACGGCAGTATTCCAACGTCAGCGGAGACTGCATTCACGGTAAACGCTGCATACAGTGCATTCGGAAAGTATTCAGATCCCTTGACGTTTTCCACATGTTATGTTACAGCCTTATTCTAAAATGTATTAAATACATACAATTTCTCAGCAAATGACACACAATACCGCATGGAAAAGCGAAAACATAAATACCWTATTTACATAAGTATTAAGACCTTTTGCTATGAGACTCGAAATTGAGCTCAGGTCCATCCTGTTTCCATTGATCGTCCTTGAGATGTTTCTACAACTTGATTGGAGTCCACCTGTGGTTAATTTGATTGATTGGACATGATTTGGAAACGCACACACCTGTCTATATAAGGACCCATGTTATCAGTGCATGTCAGAGCAAAAACCAAGCCATGAGGTGGAAGGAATTATCCATAGAGCACCGAGACYGGATTGTGCCGGGGCCAGATCTGGTGTAGGGTACCAAAAAATGTCTGCAGCTTTGAAGGACCCCAAGAACACAATGTCCTCCATCATTCTTAAATGGAAGAAGTTTGGAATCACCAAGAATCTTCCTAGAGCTGGCCGCCTAGCCAAACTGAGCAATCGGGGGAGAAGGGCCTTGGTCAGGGAGGTGACCAAGAACCCGATGGTCACTTCTGACAGGGCTCTAGAGTTCCTGCCTGTGAAGATGGGAAAACCTTCCAGAAGCGAAACATCTCTGGTCAGCACTCCACAATCAGCCTTTTATGGTAGAGTGGCCAGAACGGAAGCCACTCCTCAGTAAAAGCACATGATAGCCCACTTGGACTTCTCAGACCATGAGAAACAAGATTGGAATCTTTGCTGAATGCCAAGCGTCACATCTGGAAGAAAACTGTGCACCATCCCTACTGTGAAGCATGGTGGTGGCAGCATCATCTGCCTGTTGGGGAGTTTTTTCAGTGGCATGGACTGGGAGACTAGTCAGGATCGAGGGAAAGATGAACAGAGCAAAGTTACGAGAGATGCCTTGATGAAACCTGTTCCCAGAGCGCTCAGGACCTCAACTGGCGTGAAGGTTCACCTGCCAAACAGGACAACGACCGACGCAACACAGCAAGACAATGCAGGAGTGGCTTCGGGACAGTCTTTGAATGTCCTTGAAGGTGGCCCAGCCGAGTCGGATTTGAAAACCCGATTAACATCTCCGAGGACCTGAAAATAGCTGTGCAGCGACGCTCCTATCCAACCTGCAGAGCTTGAGGATCTTCGAAACCAATGGAGAAACTTCCCAAATACAGGTGTGCCAAGCCTGTAGCGTCATACAAGAAGAACTTTAGGCATACTCGCTGCCAATGGTGCTGTCAACAAAGTACTGAGTAAAGGGTATGAATACTTATGTAAATGTGATATTTAAGTTTTTTATGTTTTATGAACTTGCTATGATGTCTAAAAACCTGTTTTTGCTTTGTCATTATGGGGTATTGTGTGTAGATCGATGAGGGGGAATTTAAAAATAAAAAAAAATCAATTTTAGAATAAGGCTGTAACGTAACTAAATGTGGAAAAAGTCAAGGGGTCTTAATACTTTGCTTTAGGCACTGTAGATGGGCTCAATCGYAAATTGCCTTTACATCTCTATCCCGCAATCGTAACGCTTCAGTGATACCGATTGAATAGAGCCCTAAAACGTTCAAACGTACGTACACAACCTATACACATTGACACACATACGGATTGACCAATAAATTATGCGAATTTGCTTTACTTCTCATAATGAATGACACCTACAGTGGATAGTCACTGATGGTAGAACTATAAAACAGTGTAATGGTTCAGTGGATGTGCATTTGATATCTATAATGATCTTTGCGTTAATTGTATGTATCACAATTCGTTGTGATTTTACTGTAACTTTCTAGACAGAGATTCATTTACTACCAGTATACAATACTGCCACCTAGTGGATTTGATCAGAATTGAAATAAGAAAACTCCTGCTACACACCAAAGGCAGAGAACKGCTATGGTAAYCTGGCACAGTGGCATCCTGTGGCACAACACYGTCACACAGACATGATGAACAGTAGCCCCGTTTATACCTGGTGCTAACGTGTCCTTTGTCCTCATTCTGATTGTGCCCACAACAGGTGCATTGTGATGTGATTGTGATCAGATCTTACACAGCAAATTCTCCAGTGTTAAATCAATACTGAGTGTTACATTTAACACTGGTCGTTGTCTATACAGGTCTACAATTTTCAGTGCTAAATTAACACACTGCTTAGTGTAAAGACTTATTTGAATATTTCCCAGAGTGCCTGCCTTTCGAGTGAATTGTAGAGTTACCACCCATGACTGTATTTGTTAGGGACAAAGACATGGTTGTTGCATTCATCTGTTTTTAGCCCTTCGGCTTTCACCAAGTTAGAGCTTAAGTGAATATGTTATCATTAAAATAAAATGATATAAGACAGTACAACACAACTCATGAGTCCTTATTTTGAGGACTTAGTTTGAACCCTAATACAGTGGCCAGAAACTCACTTACAGGCAAAATCAAAACAAATCKAACTTTTTGTCACATGAGGTGTAGACTTTACCGTGAAATGCTTACTTACAAGCCCTTAACCAACAGTGCAGTTCAAGAAGAGTTAAGAAAATATAACACATTAAGTAACACAAWAYGAATAACAATAACGAGGCTATATACAGGGGGGCAGCGGTACCGGGCCAGTAGGCGGGTGTACAGGTTAGTTGAGGTAATTTGTACATGTAGGTGGGGGTGAAGTGACTATGCATAGATAATAAACAGCGAGTAGCAGCAGTGTACAAAAGTGGGGGGGGGTGATTTTATTAATTGTTCAGCAGTCTTATGGCTTGGGGGTAGAAGCTGTTGAGGAGCTTTCCGTGCGGTAGCAGAGAAAACAGTCTATAACTTGGGTGACTGGAGTCTCTGACAATTTTATGGGCTTTCCTCTGACACCGACTATTATATAGGTTCTGGATGGCAGGAAGCTTGGCCCCAGTGTTCTATTGGGCCGTTCGCACCACCCTCTGTAACGCCTTATGGTCAAATGCCGAGCAGTTGCCATACCAGGCAGCGATGCAACCGGTCAGGATGCTCTCGATGGTGCAACTGTAGAACCTTTTGAGGATCTGGGGACCCATGCCAAATCTTTTCAGTCTCCTGAGGGGAATAGGTTTGGTTGTGCCCTCGTCACGACTGTCTTGGTGTGTTTGGACCATGATAGATCGTTGGTGATGTGGACACCAAGGAACTTGAKACTTTCGACCCGCTCCACTATAGCCCGGTCGATGTTCATGGGGGCCTGTACGGCCCACCTTTTCCTGTAGTCCACGATCAGCTCCTTTGTCTTGCTCACATTGAGGGAGAGGTTGTTGTCCCGGCACAACACTGGTCAGTTCTCTGAGCTCCTCCCTATAGGCCGCCTCTACTCGTTGTCGGTGATCAGGCCTACCACTGTTGTGTCGTCAGCAAACTTAATGATGGTGTTGGAGTCGTGTTTGGCCACGCAGTCGTGGGTGAACAGGGAATACAGGAGGGGACTAAGTGTTAAGGATCAGCGTGGCAGACGTGTTGTTGCCTACTCTTACCACCTGGGGCAGCCCGTCAAGTCCAGGATCCAGTTGCAGAGGGAGGTGTTTAGTTCCAGAGTCCTTAGCTTAGTGATGAGCTTCGTGGGCACTATGGTGTTGAACGCTGAGCTGTAGTCATAACAGCATTCTCACATAGGTGTTCCTTTTGTCAGGTGGAAAGGGCAGTGTTGGGTGTGTTGAGATTGCGTCATCTGTGGATATGTTGGGGCGGTTGCGATTTGGAGTGGGTCTAGGGTGTCCGGGAGGCTGCTGTTGATGTGAGCCATGACCAGCCTTTTTAAAGCACTCATGGCTACCGAAGTGAGCCGGTGTAGTAGGATTCAATCTTAATCCTGTATTGACGCTTTGCTTGTTTGTGGTTCGTCTGAGGGTATAGCGTCCAGATTACTCTCCCGCTCCTTGAAAGTGGCAGCTCTAGCCTTTAGCTCGATGCAACATCTTGCCTGTAATCCATGGCTTTCTGGTTGGGATATGTACGTACAGTCCATGTGGGGACGATGCACTTATTGATGAAGCCGATGATGAGGTGGTGTACTCCTCAATGCCATTGGATGAGTCCCGGAACATATTCCAGTCTGTGCTAGCAAAACAGTCCTGTAGTGTAGCATCCGCGTCATCTGACCACTTCTGTATTGAGCGAGTAACTTGGTCTTTCCTGCTTTGTTTTTTGCTTGTTAGCAGGAATCAGGAGGATAGAATTATGGTCAGATTTTCCAAATGGAGGGCGAGGGGAGAGCTTTGTATGCATCTCTGTGTGTGGAGTAAAAGTGGTCTAGGAATTATTTTCTCTGGTTGCACATGTGACATGCTGGTAAAAATTTGGTAAAACTGATTTAAGTTTGCCTGCATTAAAGTCCCCGGCCACTAGGAGCYGCYCTTCTGGGTGAGCATTTTCTTGTTTGCTTATGGCCTTATAGAGTTGATTGAGAGCGGTCTTAGTGCCAGCTTTGTTCTGTGGTGGTAAATAGACGGCTACAAATAATATAGATGAGAACTCTCTTGGTAGATAGTGTGGTCGACAATTTATCATAAGGTACTCTACCTCAGGCGAGCAATACCTTGAGAATTCTTTAATATTAGACATTGCACACCAGCTGTTATTGACAAATAGACACAAACCCCTAACKCTCGTCTTACCAGAGGTAGTCTCTGTTCTGCTGGTGCATGGAAAATCCCGCTAGCTCTATATTGTCTGTATCGTCATTCAGCCACGTCTCGGTGAAACATAAGATGGTACAGTTTTTGATGTCCCGTTGGTAGGAAAATCTTAATCGTAGGTCATGACTTTTATTTTCCAATGATTGCGCATTAGGAAGAAGAACAGATGGCAGTGGGAGTTTACTCGCTRGCCTACGGATTCTCAGAAGGCTGCCCGATCTACTGTCCCTTTTCCTGCATCTTTTCTTCATGAAAAATGCGGGGATATGMGCCTGTTCCAGTGAAAGTAGGAAAAAGTTTCTTCCAGTCAGCAGTGAGTAATCGCTGTTCTGATGTCCATTTTCGGTCATAAGAGACGGTAGCAGCAACATTATGTACACAATATGTTAAAAAATAAGTTACACAAAAAAACTAACAAAATAGCATAATTGTTTGGGAGAATGTAAAACGTCAGCCATGTTCTTCGGCGCCATCTTGATATAATCAGGTGTGCAGGTCACATTATGCTGGGTGGCAAATTGATGTGTAATTCCTAGTGGAATCCAGCCAGAGTGGGGTTAGCCTACGTTTGCAGCAACCTGGCATTCACCAGCAACCTGCATTCAGAATGATTGGCGGGTTGGGAAGGATAAGAGATGAGACTACCTAAAGCATCTAAACTGGAACAACCATTTCAGCGCCGGGTGCAATAAGTCCAAGTAACATATTGGATTAGTTTAGAAAATTGCATGTTATTTATATTTGAGTAGCATAAGATTAATTAATTTATCAATGTACATGCAAAAACAGATATTGAAATAAACAATAAAAAAAACWAATCTACCTGCAATAGAGCATGCTGGGAAATATAATGATGGGTGTGGTTTTGGTTCAACACTGGTTATTAACACCAACAGTGGGGTTCTTTTACACCCGAGTGTTAATTTAACACTTGCAGAGTTAGTTTAACACCTGAATCAATGCTACAAATGTTAAACTGAAATATCAACACTAGGTAACACTGACCAATTTGCTGTGCATAAGTGTAAACGGACAAGATCAGGATGAAGGATGCATGTTAGAACCAGGTATAAACAGGGCTATTGAGATCATATTTTGGCAATGTTTACAGTAGAGAAACACAGAATGTTTGACATTCTCTTTCAACAGATTGAGGCTGTCTAACAATATTATAATGTAGACTACCTTGAGAGTTGTTACAAAAATACTCAGTGACCGAAACTGGACTCTCGCTGCAGTAAAAACAATTAACCAATGGATAACAAATCCAATCAAATGCTTTCTTTGTAAAAAAAAACAACAAATATGAAATTCTTTGTTGTTACATTTGTGTTTTTGTAAAATACAGCAGGTACATCCATGAAGTACATCAGTTATATCAAAAAGATGTWATTTTTTTAAATATACATAACCTATACAGGTCCAGTACAAATATATAATTTATGTTCTATGAGATGGTCTGGCGCAGAGCGTTGTTGGTTCCTGCCCATCTCGCGTGTGTGTGTAACAGGAGAGATCAGGGGAGATAGTCTCAGACTGTCACAGCCGTGTCTCTCTCTCTGTGTTGTTGTAGTCTGTTGTGGAAGTCCGTAGCYATTGGTCCGAGTTGGAGGCTAGGACTTCCTCTTTCCTGAGTACCTCCAGTTCTGCTCCGCCATTGGCCACTTGGTGGGCACTGCGTTCCTCTCTCCGCAGGTGTCGTTTGAGCAGCACGAATCCCAGTATACACAGCAGGAAGGAAACTGTCCTCAGGCCCATAGTTAGACCCAGGTAYGCTATCCTGAGGAGAGAGAGACCAGGGGATACACACACTCAGAGTCTTGACATTACACTGGTGATTAAAGTGGCAAGGCTACTGGGGTTGCCTTCAATATTGACTTGAAAATCAATGTTCAGCATCTGATGTTATAGAGGGTATGCCTCTCCGACATGATCACTTTGAAGTAAGTGTGTGGTCMGTGTGCGTTTGTGTTYTGTATCAGGCTTGACCAGTAGTGTGTATGTGTGCATTACCTGTATGCTGTAGTGTTGTATATCCGACAGGCTCCTCTCCCTCCGCATCTCTTCTGGCCCCACTTCAGACACGTGGTGTCGATGATCGCCCCAAAGTAGATGGGCGCTGGGATGCCCGCTGTTATAACACCAACACACACAAAATGATCTACCAGTAATATGGAGGTGGCTAATCTTGGTCATGGAAAAGGGCAATGTGTGCAGGATTGTGTTCCAACCTAGAGRTAACACACCTGATTCACAAGTAATAATTTTTCAAGGATTACCTTTGCAACAGAGTGGATTTTTAAGAGGATTTTGTTCAGGGTATTAATCCTAATAGAAGCTGATTAGTGGAGAAATGTGTGACTTGGAAACAAACTGGCTGCAGCTAGTTTTATATCAGTGTTAKTAAGCRGCAGAGCGCTGGCTCTGAGACTMGTATGARTTGATCAGACAGGAGTAGGAGGAAGTTGCCACAAGACGCTGATCTAAGGTCAGTTTTAGTGCCCTCCACARGTTAACATTTTGGGTGGTAAACTGATCCTAGAACTGTGATCTGACAGTATTGACTCACCAAGTGTACGTGTGGACAGAGTATGGAACCCCAGAGCTAAGGACTTCAGTTGAGGCTTGATACACCTGCATGGGAGAACACCATCATCAACTTGAACTTTACCATAACTATGAATACAGATAATAGATATAGATCTGAAGATATTATAAATGAAATGTCATGATATGAAAGTATCCACAATTTAGTTATGGTTCATTATTAAGTTTGCATACTCAGACCGCTTTAAAGGTCAATTCAAAAGACTAGTGTTGTTGACATAATGTAAGTTGACTGAAGACGTTCTGACGTAGCCAGCGAGTACCAAAGAGTGAGTACTACTGACCTCTGTTGGTAGAGCAAGGTAGTACACTGTCAGAAATGTCTGCCCTTACTACCTTGCTATTTTATTTTTATTTTATTTAACTTGTCAAGTCAGTTAAGAACAAATTCTTATTTACAATGACGACCTACCAAAAGGCAAAAGGCCTCCTGCGAGGACGTGGGCTGGGATAAAAAAATAAAAAAATATACAAATATAGYACACAACACTACATAAAGAGAGACCTAAGACAACAACATAGCATGGCAGCAACACATGAAAACACAGCATGGTAGCAACACAACATGACAACAACATGGTAGCAACACAACATGGCAGCATCACAACATGGTAGGAGCACAAAACATGGTACAAACATTATTGGGCACAGACAACTGCACAAAGGGCAAGAAGGTAGAGACAACAATACATCACGTGAAGCAGCCACAACTTTCAGTAAGAGTGTCCATGATTGAGTCTTTGAATGAAGAGATGAAGATAAAACGGTCCAGTTTGAGTGTTTTTTGCAGCTCGTTCCAGTTTCTAGCTGCAGTGAACTGAAAAGAGGCGCGACCCAGGGATGTGTGTGCTTTGGGGACCTTTAACAGAATGTGATTGGCAAAACGGGTGTTGTATGTGGAGGATGAGGGCTGCTGTAAGTATCTCAGATAGGGGGGAGTGAGGCTATTCAGCTGTTCTCTCAAGACCCAGAGCAAAAACAGAAGCAGACCCATCTCAMACAACTAAGACTCTAAAAATATCAGAACAAAAGAAAAAGGAAATAGGCCACTGCCAGTAACTTCATTTGTCCCAGTAAGGGCAACACATTTCATCAGGGTCAGCTGATCGAGCTTTGGGCCGATCTGCTGGATTGTGGTTTGTGTTCGTGTGTGTGCGTGCGTGTGTGTACATGTGTGTGTGTGTGCGCATTTGTGTACATGCTCAAAGCTGGCGAAGGCTAATCAAGGACTAGTTTTAGCCAGTAACAGTACCGCTCCAAATCAKATATTCTACTTTCCTGAAATACAGTAAAACCTCTATTGCTGACTTTCCTATAACCCCTTTGAAGTATGCCGTGCGATAAAGATTTAAATTAAATGTACTTAAAGTGTACTGAATCTATGTTTCCTGCTATAACCCTGAATGGACACACAGGCAGAGAGTAGGAAGAACAATGAGCTGACTCATAAAAATTTCTCTCTCAGTCCAAACAGACCACGAATCCAGAGGACGTAATTCAATCACCTGAAAGCATCATGTGACTGTCTCCTTGCCCTCTATAAAGTCTGTTGCAACCATAGAGATAGATAGAAGACTCATCTTTGTATCTGTGCCATTATAGCGTCTGTGACAGCATGTGCAGCGCCATAGTGCCCCACAMTGGAGGTGTCAAAATACCTATAAAACCTAGTGGTCAAACAGGGAAATGGTTCCAATCATTTTTCCACCATTCATTTTTTTCCCAAAGGGGATTTTAGAAACACTTAAATAAGGGCTGTGTTTCGCTTACCCCGTGACGTTTTGATAACTGTGTAAATCTCTCTCGGACAAGGTGACTTTTATCAATATATTTGCCTGTATTTAGCTCCCAAAAAGGAAATGCTAATTAGCTGTTAACTRCTTATGGCTGCAGGGGCAGTATTGAGTAGCTTGGATAAAAGGTGCACAGAGGTGCCCATAGTAAACTGCCTGCTCCTCAGTCCCAGTTGCTAATATATGCATATTATTATTCATATTGGATAGAAAACACTCTGAAGTTTCTAAAACTGTTTGAATGATGTCTGTGAGTATAACATAACTCATATGGCAGGCAAAAACCTGAGAAGAAATCCAAACAGGAAGTGGGAATTCTGAGGCTGGTCGATTTTCAACCAAGATCCTATTGAATTCACAGCGAGATATGAATGACTTTGCACTTCCTACGGCTTCCACTAGATGTCAACAGTCTGTAGAACCTTGTCTGATGTCTCTACTGTGAAGGGGGGCCGAATGAGAGGGGAATTAGTCAGGTCTGCCATGACCTGACCATGCTTTGACCATGCGCGTTCACATGAGAGGGAGCTCTGTTCCATCGCTCATCTGAAGTCAATGTAATTCTCCGGTTGGAACGTTATTCAAGATTTATGTTAAAAACATTCTAAAGATTGATTCAATACATCATTTGACATGTTTCTACTGACTGTTACGGAACTTTTTGACATTTCGTCAGCTTTCTGACGTTGGATTTGTTTACCAAACACGCTAACAAAAATAGCTATTTGGACATAAATGATGGACATTACCGAACAAGACTAACACAAACATTTCTTGTGGGAGTCCTGGGAGTGCATTCCGACGAAGATCAGCAAAGGTAAGTGAAGATTTATAATGCTTTTTATGAGTTTTGTTGACTGCACAATTTGGCYGGTAACTGTATGGTTTGCTTTTGTGGCTGAACGCTGTTTCAATTTATTGAATATTGTGTTTTGCCGTAAAGCTTTTTGAAATKTGACACAGCGGTTGCATTAAGAACAAGTGTATCTTTAATTCTATGTAAAACATGTATCTTTCATCAAAGTTTATGATGAGTATTTATGTTATTTGACGTAGCTCTCTGCAATATCTCCGGATATTTTGGAGGCATTTCTGAACATGGCGCCAATGTAAACTGAGGTTTTTGTATATAAATATTAACTTTATCGAACAAAACATATATGTATTGTGTAACATGAAGTCCTATGAGTGTCATCTGATGAAGATCATCAAAGGTTAGTGATTCATTTTATCTCTATTTCTGCTTTTTGTGACTCCTGTCCTTTGGCTGGAAAAATGACTGTCTGTCTGTGATTTTGCGGTGACCTAACATAATCGTTTGTGGTGCTTTCGCTGAAAAGCCTATTTGAAATCGGACACTTGTGGGATTAACAACAAGATTACCTTTAAAATGGTATAAGATACATGTATGTTTGAGGAATTTTAATTATGAGATTTCTGTTGTTTGAATTTGGCGCCCTGCACTTTCACTGGCTGTTGTCATATCGATCCCGTTAACGGAATTGCAGCCATAAGAAGTGGGGAAACGATTGGAACCAATTCTCTTATTGACCTTCAGGTTTTAGGAATATTATGACTCTATAAAGGCTATTTACATTTTCTTCTTCCCAATTGGCGGATCACTCCGGATGAACCGGTTGGACATGACTCCAGCCAATAAAGTTGGAAGTCCCATCCAGTTGACTACATTAAAAAGGTGGAAGTCCTCAATGGCACTGCCCATGCTAATATGGCCTTTTGACCACTAGAAGCCTCTATGGTTGCAACACGGCTCTTTAAGGCCYGAATTCAATCTGATCGCGATTRGTCTGCTATGCAGCTTTTAAAGGCAATGGTTCCGCGTTAGAGGAGACCGCGTTCATCATAAACACTGCATATGTCAGCTCAATCAAAAATGACCTTGAAATGAAGCATAGCAGACAAAGTTGAATTGAATCCCTGCTTAAGTCTGTTACACAGACTACATTCAACTTCTGGTCAGCCATTCTGTCACCCATTGTGAGCCAATTTCACTACAGTGAAATGTGAGAACTTTCTGGGTGAGATCATTCTGAAGAAGGTGGTGCAAGTAAATGTAGTAGACTTTATGCAGGTTAGGTTCTCAGTAGCCATGGTTACACCTTGCATTAACATGTGATTGTCATCCTCCGATCACTATCTGATCGAGATTTTCTTGCGTCTACACATGGTAATATCTGTCTCTTATCTGCCCACTTCGTCCCTATTGTGAAGAGATTCCCTGGTCCCTCCCTATATGCAAATGAATCCAACTTGCCTTGGACCTCCCTTTATGACACAAGCTGCATAAATCGACAGAAAACAGCACGCTTTTATAGTCAARAGTTTATACTCTCATCATTACAGCCTACTTTTGTTATCCAARGATTTAAGACTGGGCGTAATYGACTACTGTCCCGATAACCTCGACTTGTACAATATTCAGAGAATCTCTCCAATCCCTAAAAATGTCACCACACAAACAATGTGACTATCTGGATGTGTGTACAAAATACAATTATTGCACAGTATAAATAAAAATTACACTTAGGCCCTAATGCACACAGTAAAAACAGAAGCAGGTTAAGTTACAGAGTAGGCCTTTCTGAATTCCTTGGCATTTCTGTAGCCTAAAATGTTTTCAAATATTAGAATTTGCGCTGGCATTGGACGTGGGAAGGGGAGAACCCCTTTTCTCTTATTCATAAATATCTTTATTTCTATATGCCATTTTAATCAGTGCTGGACGCGGTATTGGACTGTGGCATATCTGGCCACAGTGTCAGTAGGCAGTGGGTTTCTAAAAACATGTTCTTCATTCAATTGGCTGGTGTGATTTTTATAAGAGGCTGGGACAACTGTGACGTTGGCCAAATGTATACACTTTCGATTTGTTTACACCYAGGATATCCGTACAAGATGCGTCTTTCACTACCACCAGAGGTGGTCAGAAASACACAATCACAATCAGATCACAATGCATCTTTTGATTGTCTACACCTGTCGACGCACAATCAGAATGTGGACATGATCAGGACAACGGACGCATGTTAGAACCAGGTACAAACAGGGCTTCTGATTGTTTCCCCTTTAAGGTAGGTACCTTGTTGTAGCCGGAGTCCCACATTTCTTTGTGCTGTCTTGCCAACAGCTATGACCATCCCTTCTTGTTTGTGTGTGTGTATGGGTGTGTGTGTGTGACTGACCTGATGAGGACCATGTAGCCTGGCGTGCCACCCAGGGAGATGATAAAGGAAGTGATGACAGAGAGAGKCAGGAAGTAAGGGAAGACACGGTCACAGTCATCTCTGTGAGGGCAGTGGCCTACACTGGCTGTCAGGTTACCACTGCTCAGCCCTGCTGCCACCACACAGCTACAGTTAGAGAACACCTGCAGAGGCACACACACACACACAGACAAAACAATTTGACATAAAAACAGAAACAACATAACTTTTGAAGCAGCAAGTTTTCCATAAACCCACCAGGGTGCGAGTCAATTCCAAATGAAATCGTACTGAAATTAAAATGGAATTGACCCCACCCTGTTGCTCACAAGTTTATGAATCAATGATATGATATATCAGATTACACAGTCAGTTTGCATCTCAAATGGCACTCTATTCCCTATATAGTGTACTACTTTTAAACAGAGCCCAAAAGTAGTACACTATATAGGGAAGAGGGTGCCATTTGGGGATGCAGCCTCCGTGCTGGCAATGATCCTCATCTCACCGTGTTCTTCCCTGATCCTGTGGAGGTCTGGCAGCCAGCCAGGCAGGGAGAAACGTACGTGATGCCGTTCTCTCCACAGACAGGGTCCCAGTCTCTGTCTGAACACACACAGTCCGAGTTACAGGCTGAGAATACTGAGCGCTCCTCATACGATACGCCATCCACCCTGAGAGAGAGAAAGAAAAGGAGAGAAAGAGAAAGTTATTAATAGTAGATTTAATTCATATAGCGCTTTTCTTTAGACAGATAATCTAATGAATACAGACATGACTTGAACTCTGCCTGCTCAGATACAGAAGGTGTGATGTGTATTTAATCAAATGCATAATACGATATATCCTGAACAAAAATATAGATGCGACAAGTGTCGTTCCCATGTTTCATGACCTGAAATAAAAGATCCCAGAAATGTTGTGCACAAATTTGTCAACATCCCTGTTAGTGAGCATTTTATCATTTGTCAAGATAATCCATCCTCCTGACAGGTGTGGCATATCAAGAAACTGATTAAACAGCATGATCATTACAAAGATGCGCCTTGTGCTGGGGACAATAAAAGGCCACTCTAAAATGTGCAGTTTTGTCACACAACACAATGCCACAGATGTCTCAAGTTTTGAGGGAGCGTGCAATTGGCATGCTAACTGCAGGAATGTCCACCAGAGCGGTTGCCAGAGATCTAATGTTAATTTCTCTACCATATCGTTTTAGAGAATTTGGCAGTACGTCCAACCGGCCTCACAACCGCAGACCACGTGTAACCATGCCAGCCCAAGACCTCCACATCCACATCTTCACCTGCGGGAAATCTGAGACCAATCTTCTGAGACCAGCCACCTGGACAGCTGATGAAACTGAGGAGTATTTCTGCCTGTAATAAAGCTCCTCAGTGAGTGGGCCTGGGTCCCAAGTGGGTGGACCTATGGCTGCGTCCCTGCCCAGTCATGTGAAATCCATATATTAGGACCTAATGGATTTTTTTTAAATTGACTGATTTCCTTATACTAACTGTAACTTAGCAAAATTGTTTKTATTTTTGTTCAGTAAACTTTCACCAACACTCAGCAAACAGTCTTGACAGAGCCAGGGGGCGTACAGTACAGTAGATGGGTGAAATCCCTGAATCGCTATTCTAGACCACAGCTCTCCAGTGTTTGAGGTATGCTGTCCTCTAGGAGCAATTATTAGCATACGCACTCCAGCATGTTACCCGTTTGTGGTGCTGGGAATAGAACATTTACAGAGTAAATACTGTATGTACCTAAGGGCAACTTCTACCAAGAGCTCTGTGTGTGTGTGTGTGTGTGTGTGTGTGTGTGTGTGTGTGTGTGTGTGTGTGTGTGTGNATATATATATATATATATACTGAACAAAAATATAAATGTAACAAGTGTTGGTCCCATGTTTCATGACCTGAAATAAAAGATCCCAGAAATGTTCCATCTGCACAAAAAGCATATTTCTCAAATGCTGTGCACAAATTTGTAAGCATTTTATCATTTGTCAAGATAATCCACCCCCCTGACAGGTGTGGCATGTCAAGAAGCTGATTAAACAGCATGATCATTACACAGATGCACTTTGAGCTAGGGACAATAAAAGGCCACTCTAAAATGTGCAGTTTTGTCACCCAAAACAATGCCACAGATGACCTCAGGTTGAGAGGGAGCATGCAATCGGCATGCTGACTGCAGGAATGTCCACCAGAGCTGTTGCCAGATATCTAATGTTAATTTCTCTACCACATCCTTGGGGCGGCAGGTAGCCTAGTGGTTAGTGTTGGACTAGTAACCGAAAGGTTGCAAGATCGAATCCCTGAGCTGACAAAGAAAAAATCTGTTGTTCTACCCCTGAACAAGGCAGTTAACCCACTGCTCCTAGGCCATCATTGAAAATAAGAATTTGTTCTTAACTGACTTGCCTAGTTAAATAAATTAGAGAATTTGGCAGTATGTCCAACTGGCCTCACCACCGCAGACCATGTGTAACCACGCCAGCCCAAGAACTCCACATCTGGCTTCTTCACCTGTGGGATCGTCTGAGACCAGCCACTGGGACAGCTGATGAAACAGGAGTATTTCTGTCTGGAAAACCCCATTCTGATTGGTTGGGCCTGGCTCCTCAGTGGGTGGGCCTATGGCTGCGCCCCTGCCCAGTCATGTGAAATCCATAGATTAGGGCCTAATAAATGTATTTCAATTGACTGATTTTCATATATGAACTGTAACTCAGCAAACTCGCTTAAATTGTTGCATGTTACGTTTACCGATTCAATGAATACTGATGTTATCAACCAAATTCAGTGCGAGTTCTGATATTGACATTAGCAGCAAACAGCCTTGACAGAACCAGGGGGGAGAAATCCCTGATTTGCTATTCTAGACCACATCTCTCCAGTGTTAGAGGTATGCTGTCCTCTAGGAGCAATTATTAGCATACACACTCCAGCATGTTACCTGTTTGTGGTGCTGGGAATAGAACATTTACAGAGGGTAAATACTGTATTTACTTAAGGGCAACTTCTACCCAGAGCTCTGTGCGTGTGCATGCCCCACCTGTTGTAGGGCAGCGTGATCCCAGCCACTTTGGCGTTCTCGCAGCTCATGACGAAGAAGAAGAGGGATAGGAAGTAGCCTATCAGAGAGGTGCCGAACGCAAACTTGGCCGCTCCCATGATGCTCAGCTTCAGCCTCTTCATGAGCAGGCCACCGGTGAAAATTCCCAACGCCACGGCAGGGATGTTGATTGTACCTGGAACAAACAACACACACTCTGTTAAGACATAGGTCTCATTCTTTAGAAATGTTCTTCATTCCTAGTCATGGAGGATTTAGGCCAGGACTAAGGTCTTGACGACAGGTTCAATGGGACTGAAACACCATGTGAGCCAGCAAAAAGCCCGAAACCAGGCATTCACTTTCACACAATACCATACTGTAGCTTTTGCTACCTTTCATACCACTGTAGCTAAAAGTCTACCTTTTATGCCAGTGCTATTCCACAACCCAATACAGCCCCATACATACAGTACAGTAGAGTAGAACCAGGCCATACCGCCTGAGACTCAGCCTTTGATATAGTTGACAGTAGAGAGAACACACAGTAGCGCTGTCCAACTCKCACTCAAACACCAAKGCTCTTGGTCTTTTTCATACATCAATGTACAGATACCATATTTMATCTATCCGTACTATTACTGTAGTTAWGCTAGATATTGCATTACCTTTCATACACKGCATGCAATGGTCAGGTCAATAGTGMAYCATGAGGCCTATTTAGATCAGCATTRACATTRMAGGGTTGAATCAWAACACATTGTATAGCTCAATAAAACAGCGCCCTTTGACCTCCTACTGCTTGATCGAGTCTTAACAATATTGTATGCATGTGCTTATCTATGCCTGAAGKGAGTCCTTTCAAGTTTCCAATCTAAATTGGACTAGGAATCAAGGCCAGTGTCGGGGGTAACGCGTTACAAAGTAACGGGTTAGAGTACTCCGATTACTTTTTTTGTGGTAACGATTAATTTAACAGGTACATGTTTCTATTTAATGAATCAGTTCTTAATTACGTTTTCAAATAAGCAAGTCATTCATTTTACAATATTATTTCKTTTTTTTTGTTGTTGTTTCTAACTAGTGAGATGGCAGAGACAATAGCCTTTGCATGGTGGAAGAATTCGCATTACTTTGAATTGGTAAGGGGAAAAGGACAGGAACATGTCAGTAAAATGCTAACTCTGCCCCGGGGATAAGTGCCTGTCCGCTGCGAAGAACTCCACTTTAAATATCAAGAAGCACCTTAGACTTTTTATTTCGCCGTATAACGCCGTATAACGTTAATCGCTACTTTAGAGGAAAGCAGTGAAATGAATCAACAAGGTGTTTTATTTTTGACTTTGAGTTCTGAATGTTGGAACGTGCATTCGTTGTCCTTTTGAGAAGGCTACGCTGCTGCAACTTCTATGAAAATAATACAACTAATTGGTATCTAGACAATCTGGTTGTTGTGGTTCATGAATTGCATGTTTGGAAAGGGCTATTGCTCGTGTTAACTTGTGTGTTTTCATATCTCTCTGCCAAGTTTGTATCTGTGTTTAAAACAGATTGGTAGCCAGTTGTCCTTGTATTTGAGCTCTCCTTTTACTGTGCCCAGTTAGTTTTATACAGCGCCTTCGGAAAGTATTCATACCCCTTGACATTTTGTTGAAAAAACTGCCTGAATTTAAAATGGATTGAATGGAGATTTTGTGCCATTGGCCTACACACACAATACCCCATAATGTCAAAGTGGAATTATGTTTGTTTTTTTATTAATTCAAAATGAAAAGCAGAAATGTCTTGAGTCATTAAGTGTTCAACTCCTTTGTTATGGCAAGCCTAAATAAGTTCAGGAGTAAAAATGTGCTTAACAAGTCACATAATAAGTTGCATGGAATCTTAATTTAACATGATTTATTCATGACTACCTCATCTCTGTACCCCACACATACAGATAAGTGTAAGGTCCCTCAGTCGAGCAGTGAATTTCAAAACAGATTCAACCACAAAGACCAGGGAGGTTTTCCAATGCCTCACAAAGAAGGGCACCTATTGGTAGATGGGTAAAAATAAAAAGCAGACATTGAATATCCCTTTGAGTATGGTGAAGTTATTAATTACACTTCGGATGGTGTCTCAATACACTCAGCCACTACAAAGATACAGGCGTCCTGCGGTGGAAACAGTCAAGGGATGTGAGTACTTTCTGGAGGAACTGTATATTGTATGTATTATTTTTTACTTATGTGTAAATAATTCAACAAAATAATGTATTTATTAAAGAATTGTAAAGGAGATATTTAATATGTTATTATTACTTCAGCTGGTATAGAGCTGGTATAGGCCAGAGTTATAGATGACGGACGAAAGGCACCTTTTTGACGGTGGCCACTAGGCCAGGGATCGGCAACATGTGGCCCACGGGCCTAAACCGTCCCGAAAGTGATTTTCTGGGGGTAAAGAACACTGTAAAATCACAAGGACTTCAGATGAAAGAGTTTAATTTAGAAAATCTGTTCTTAAGTATTCCCACATAAAAATTTAATAAAAATGTGATCGTGTCTCAATATAATCATGGTATGAAATTATTATCATTTTCAAATACAACCTCTTTTTGGGCTTAGTTGTGGTCAATTTGCAGTGTACAAATGATTATAATTATGTTCCTGTACCCCAACCATCTGCTCCGGTGGCTTAATCTAGTTGCCTACCCTTGCACAAGGCCTATCGGTCGTCAGAGTCTCGCCATTTAAAAGTAGTGTGCATAAAGCTAATTCTGATAGCCCCTTAAAGGTCCAACACAATTGTTACTCAGACATGATTTGATATTGAGATGAAAACAGTTAAGTACCTTACTGTGATTGTTTTCAATTAAAGTGGTCAAAAAGAAACAAAAATAGCTTCTTAGCAAAGACCAATTTCTCAAGCAAGAATTTACCTAGGACTGTCTGGGAGTGGTCTGAGCGGGGAGGGGAAAACGATCTGTTATTGGCAGAGCGGTTTGGAACTCTTTCTTATTGGTCTATTAACTAATTTACCACCTGGTGAAGTCACTAGGCAGGCCAAAACTCCATCCCACCAAAACAGGCTGAAACRTCAGGTTGTCTTTTCAAAAAGCTCTTACACTAAAAGGGTATTATCATCATTTTCACAATTTCACAGTATAATTCCAACCTCATAGTGTGGAAATATATATAAAACACAGGAAAAACATGCTTTCGACTGCACTGGGCCTATAAGATGGACCAAGAGGTGAAAGAAAGAGGTGCTGGCTAGCGGAGTGGAACACTTAAAAAAATGAAGGAGAGCCGCACACTAGATGCAAAAATGTTATGTCCAACGTTTCAACAGACAAGCTGTCTTCATCAGGGTATAATGACAAACACTGCGGGGTGACTCATTTATATAGTGTCAAAAGACACTTGTTTTTGGTAACGCAGAAGTAATGTAACAAGTTACTTTCCATAGTAAATAACGTTGTAACGTAACAAGTTACATTTAAAAGTAACGGTCCCCAACACTGATCAAGGCATATAAGCTATATGATTGGCCAACGTTACGTACCCATCAGGAAATTGGCTTTTGATGCTGACTGTCCGTAATGCTGCTCTATGTACTTGGGCTTGTAGGTTACCATGCCGATGAGAGAGTTCAGCTGAATGATGGTCACACACAGGTAGATGAAGTACACTGGGTTCCCCAGGAGGGTTTTCAACGTTGGTATGAAATCTAGATTAAAAACAATCAGCATAACATCATCACTCGTCAACGACATCATCAGTTGTCAAGGTCATTTTTGTCTACCTTTTTCCATACTATGGTAATTTCACCCAAAGCAACCTGAATTTAATATACCATTTTACCTGACCAGACTTTGAAAAAGCATTTTTAAACTCCAATCATAATCTAAACCAGAAAATGTTCCAACTTCATCCCCATTCAACAAAATACCTTTGGCCATCTCCAGAAAGCCAGCTGGCTCGTCGGCTTGGTACTTATGCTCCAGGAGAGGGGAGTCTTTGATGAAGCTAGTCTGCTCCGGGGTGCACTGGGCTGGGCCTCGGTCTGACGGGATGGGCAGGGAACGGGGCAGGAACCAGAAGGGGATGGCTGAAAGCAGGGTGATCACCCCAGCTATAAGGTAACCTAACCACCAGGCCCCCACCCAACGAGCATCACCAGGGCTTATGGTGATACTCTCTATACAGCAAGGGGAGACACAGAATTTGATTTATTAGGATCCCCATTAGCCGACGACAAGGGTGACAGCTAGTCTTACTGGGGTCCGATATATAACGAAAAATACATTACAGACAAAATACTTTACAATATACATACATTTAAAAACATTAACATGTAGTGTGTGTGTGCATCTATCAGTTACACATACATGTCAATACATACATATAACAAGAGAAGGCTATGGTGATAGTCTCTATAGAGGGAGGACAAGCACAGAGAGAGAGCTGTGACTGTTGGGGACAAAATACATTATGAGTACACTAGCAACGTTCCTAGCGACAAGACTTACTGGAGAGAAYAAACAAYCACAGCACAGCTGCTTTTTGTGCATATCTTAACCATCTCTCCTGCTTTATATTGGTTACTCAAATTTAGTAGCTGACGTCACCGCGCAGTGTTCTGGAGCACACTAGTTCAATTAGTCTGATAACCTAGAATCTAGAAGCATGAGCATACATAACATAACACTTATTGAACACAGTCAGCGAGTGCACTCTAGGAACGACAATGAACTTAACTCAGAGCGCTGTTTGTTAGTCTAATAGTAACAGAACAGAGGTGWATGCCCTGTCTCTGTCTAAACTGGAGAACTCACTATTACAGTCCAAAAGTGTGTAGGCGGCCTAGACAGAATACTCAGTGTTTCGCTAGATACCYGTTACTCACCCATGTTGACAAATCCAATGTCCACGTATATTTTGGCACACAGAGATCCCAGTAAATAGCCAAACACAGGACCAATGACTGCTATGGTCTGAACGCAGCCTGAAATATGAAAGACACACACACACACGCACATGCACACACGCACACACACACGCACACACAAACACGCACACACACAGCAATTTATTTATTATACTACCCAGAGACAGTTCCATTAGGCAGTAAACAATAAGACGGGTGTGTGTGATTTTTAAAAGGTCAAAGAGATGCCTCTGCTTATCTGGAGCATTTGTCCATTCATGTTATCACAAAGAGCTAGATTAGCATTAACCAGCGATAGCASACACCTGCAMAGCAMATGTTTTGGTAGTGAGCAGCCCCACTTGAGTTAGAAGTTCAGAACGAGAAAGTGTAGGCTATATAGAAATAATTACACTCAAATTGAAAAATCATAAATCTAAATAATGACAATTTTTTATTATCCTAATCGAGATGTAGATTACATTTCACATTCCAGTTTTCAAACTTGTAAAAAAGGCTGCATGAGATTTCTGTTAATGTAACTGGCAATGGCAATGTCTGCTTTGCATGTAAAGCTGGGAGCAACTTGTGGATTTGACAGCTCTAACGCAGTTCCACCTCCCACACTGTCTTAACATCAGCTATGCAGATGTTGGCTAAAGCGGATTTGATTGAATCAGACCCTTAGTGTATGAATCAGATTGTCAGATCTACGTAACATATTGTACTTCAAATCATGCACAGTGACATTATCTAAAATGTGTTTTGTTTTTCCAATTGGTCTATTACCAATGTAAAATGCAGCATTTTCCTCCCTGGCGAAATCATCTATATACGAGATCCCAAGGGGCTGRACTGGAGTCTCCCCAATCCCTCGTAAGACGTTCCCCAGGAACACATAGATCCACATGGAGAGGTTGGACTCTCCTTCACAACCTACTGGGAAGGGGGAAGGAGAGAGAGAATAGTTACAGCACTGTTTGTGTGTGTGTGTGTGTGTGCACGCGTATCCGTGTGTATCCATGAGTACATGTGTGTGTTTGTGTGCGTACATTTGTGTGTGCGTGGGTTTGTGTTTGCGTGGTTGCATGCATGTATGCACATGACCATGTGTGCGTGTGTTTAGGTGACACACCTGTCCCTGTGCTTGGTCCCTTAGAAAGCGGGTCACCCGAAGCTAGCGCGGCGGGTGACAACAGACGCGCTGGACATGGAGAGAGGTTATTGGTTGAATTCACTGACGATCGGATTGACGTTTCGAACTTATAGCTGCGTACAAAACACCAATGCGACTGTTTAGCGAAGGGAGGGGAGAAAGCACCACGTTATACAGTTAGAGAGGACAGAGACAAAGCAGAACATGAGTGCAATGAAACACTTAGGAAACAACGTTTTATACATTCAAGCACATCATGTTATACGCGATACTAACGATAGGAAGAAGCTTTCCTGGCTTCCCCTGTAAAATACAAAACAATTGGCGACAATGTGTTTTTCGGAAAACATCACACAGCTGTAAAAATGCATATAGTAAAACTTCTCTTGGCATTCAGTAAAGAGACTCKATACAGTGCAYCATATATTCTTTAAGATTCACTATGTTCCCATCTTGTGGGAGGGATTAAACATTCTGACTGATCAAACTTTCATGACCAAGCCAAGCTAATGAGAACACATGATAAAACACACAACCATGCGTCAGCCCACAAACGATGGTATACAACATATAAAATATGTACAAAATACAGTATATTAGCATATCACTACAGAGTCACAGTGATATCTGTCCTTTCCCAGACATTATCCAAACACACAGAAATACAGAGCATTCGGAAAGTATTCAGACCCCTTGACTTTTTCCACATTTTGTTACATTACAGCCTTATTCTAAAATGGATGAAATACATTTTTCCCCCATCAATCTACACACAATACCCCATAATGACAAAGCAAAAACAGCTTTTTAGAAATCTTTGCAAATGTATAAAATAAAATAAAAACTGAAATATCACATTCACATAGTATTCAGACCATTTGCTTTGAGATTCGAAATTGAACTCAGATGTGTCCTGTTTCCATTGATCATCCTTGAAATGTTTCTACAACTTGATTGGAGTGCACCTGTGGTAAATTCAATTGATTGGACGTGATTTGGAAAGGCACACKCCTGTCTATATACAGTGGCTTGCGAAAGTGTTCACCCCCTTAACATTTTTCCTATTTTGTTGCCTGGAATTAAAATGTATTTTGGGGGGGTTTGTATCATTTGATTTACACAACATGCCTCCCACTTTGTAGAAGCAAAATATGTTTTACTGTGAAACAAACAAATAAGACAAAAAAACTGGAAACTTAAGCATGCATAACTATTCACCCCCCCCCCCCCCAAAGTCAATACTTTATAGAGCCACCTTTTGCAGCAATTACAGCTGCAAGTCTCTTGGGGTATATCTCTATAAGCTTGGCATACTAGCCACTGGGATTTTGCCCATTCTTCAAGGCAAAACTGCTCCAGCTGCTTCAAGTTGGATGGGTTCCGCTGGTGTACAGCAATKTTTAAGTCATACCACAGATTCTCAATTGGATTGAGGTCTGGGCTTTGACTAGGCCATTCCAAGACATTTAAATGTTTCCCCTTAAACCACTTGAGTGTTGCTTTAGCAGTATGCTTAGGGTCATTGTCCTGCTGGAAGGTGAACCTCCATCCCCGTCTCAAATCTCTGGGAGACTTAAACATGTTTCCCTCAAGAWTTTCCCTGTATTTAGCACCATCCAACATTCCTTCATTTCTGACCAGTTTCCCAGTCACTGACGATGAAAAACATSKCCACACCATGATGCTGCCACCACCATGCTTCACTGTGGGGATAATGWTCTCGGGGTGATGAGAGGTGTTGGGTTTGCGCCAGACATTGCGTTTTCCTTGATGGCCAAAAAGCTCAATTTTAGTCTCATCTGACCAGAGTACCMTCTTCCATATGTTTGGGGAGTCTCCCWCATGCCTTTTAGCGAACACCAAACGTGTTTGCTTATTTAATTTTTAAAGCAATGGCTTTTTTCTGGCCACTCTTCCGTAAAGCCCAGCTCTGTGGAGTATACGGCTTAAAGTGGTCCTATGGACAGATACTCCAATCTCCAKTGTGGAGCTTTGCAGCTCRATCATGGTTATCTTTGGTCTCTTTGTTGCCTCTCTGATTAATGCCCTCCTTGCTTGGTTCGGGAGTTTTGGTGGGCGGCCCTCTCTTGGCAGGTTTGTTGTGATGCCATATTCTTTCAATTTTTTAATAATGGATTTAAATGGTGCTCCGTGGGATGTTCAAAGTTTCAGATATTTTTTTATAACCCAACCCTGATCTGTASTTCTCCACAAGTTTGTCCCTGACCTGTTTGGAGAGCTCCTTGGTCGTCATATTGCCCCTTGCTTGGTGGTGCCCCTTGCTTAGTGGTGTTGCAGACTCTAGGGCCTTTCAGAACAGGTTTATATATACCGAGATRATGTGACACTTAAATAAAGTCCACCTGTGTCCAATCTAACAAATGATGTGACTTCTGAAGGTAATTGGTTGCACCAGAGCTTATTTACGGGCTTCATAGCAAAGATGGTGAATACATATGCACGCACCACTTTTCCATTTTTTGGGGTATTTTCTTTGTTGAAACAAGTTATTTTTTTCACTTCACCAATTTTGACTATTTTGTGTATGTCCATTACATGAAAACTAAATAAATCTCAATTTAAATTACAGGTTGTAATGCAACCAAATAGTAAAAATGCCATGAATACTTTTGCAAGGCACTGTAAGGTCCCACAGTTGACAGTGCATGTCAGAGCAAAAACCAAGCCATGAGGTCAAAGGAAGTGTTCGTGGATCTCAGAGACAGGATTGTGTCYAAGCACAGATCTGGGGAAGGGTACCAAAACATTTCTGCAGCATTGAAGGTCACCAAGAATACAGTGGCCTCCATCATTCTTAAATAGAAGTTTCGAACAACCAAGACTCTTCCTAGAGCTGGCCGCCCGGTCAAACTGGGGAGAAAGGCCTTGGTCAGGGAAGTGACCAAGAACCGATGGTCATGCTGATAGAGCTGTAGAGTTCCTCTGTGGAGATGGGAGAACCTTCCAGAAGGACAACCATCTCTGCAGCACTCCACCAAATCAGGCCTTTATGTTAGAGTGGCCAGACGGAATCCACTCCTCAGTAAAAGTTACATGACTGCCCGCTTGGAGTTTGCCAAAAGGAAATGAAAGACTCTCAGACAATGAGAAACAAGATTCTCTAGTCTGATGAAACCATGATTGAACTCTTTGGCCTGGAGGAAACCTGGCACCATCCCTACGGTGAAGCATGGTGGTGGCAGCATCATTCTGTGGGGATGATTTTCAGCGGCAGGGACTGGGAGACTAGTCAGGATCGAGGGAAAGATGAAAGGAGCAAAGTACAGAGAAATCCTCGATGACAACCTGTTCCAAAGCGCTCAGGACCTCTGACTGGGGCGAAGGTTCACCTTCCAACAGGACAACGACCCTAAGCACACACCCAAGACAACGCGGGAGTGGCTTCGGGACAAGTCTCTGAATGTCCTTGAGTGGACCAGKCAGAGCTCGGACTTGAACCTGATAAAACATCTCTGGAGAGACCTGAAATAGCTGTGCAGCAACGCTCCCCATCCAACTTGACATAGCTTGAGAGGATCTGCAGAGAAGAATGGGAGAAACTCCCCAAATACAGGTGTGGCAAGCTTGTAGCGTCATACCCAAGAAGACTCAAGGCTTTAATCGCTTCCAAAGGTGCTTCAACAAAGTACTGAGTAAAGGTTCTGAATACTATGTAAATGTGATATTTCCATTTTTCATTTTTATTATACATTTGCAAAAATTCCTAAAAACTTGTTTTTGCTTTGTCATTATGGGATATTGTGTGTAGATTGATGAGGAAACAAGATTTAATACATTTGAGAATAAAGCTGTAAAAAAAAATGGAAAAAGTCAAGGGGTCTGAATACTTTTTGAATGCACTTTAGACTGACATTTCCCTTAAACACAGGATAACTGGAAACGTGATTCAGACTAGAGTACACACACAGGCACGCACTTATCCAGATAAGCTTTAGCTTACTGTACCACAAGTGCATTCAGAAAAGCATTTCACAATAACATCTGCTAAATATGTGTATGTGATCATTTTATTTGAAAAGGAAGCTGGAAACGCAAGCATTGTAAGTTAATCCTCCTTCAAAATAAAAGTCAGTAAAACCTCACCGTCCGATGAGGAAGTGTGGCAGAGCGATGATGAATGTTCCCACGGCCATCAGTACACAGCCCATGGCTATGATCTTGGGCCGATGCAGCTTTGCACCAAAGTAACTCACGAATGCTATCACCAACAGGTTACCTGGTAGGGCGACAGACAGACACAGAATTTGACTGTTCTTAGCTGCCATTTAAATTCTCAAATTGACAAATCTGATGAATCGAGATACAATTTAGAAATTATTCTAGTTACAACTCTATTTGGATTCCGTTCCTGAATGGATTCTTGAATTGTCGAGTTGACATGGAACTGACCCAAGCTCTGATACAATGGTCTGCTTCGATTTATTCACAATCACAATGCCTAATTCCTCTAATTGATGTACAGTTGAACTATAGTTTTGGCAAGTCGGTTAGGACATCTTCTTTGTGCATGACACGAGTAATTTTTCCAACAATTGTTTACAGACAGATTATTTCACTTGTAATTCACTGTATCACAATTCCAGTGGGTCAGAAGTTTACATACACTAAGTTGACTGTGTATTTAAACAGCTTGGAAAATTCCAGAAAATTATYTCATGGCTTTAGAAGCTTCTGATAGGCTAATTGACATCATTTGAYTCAATTGGAGGTGTACCTGTGGATGTATTTCAAGGCCCACCTTCAAACTCAGTGCCTCTTTGCTTGACATTATGGGAAAATCAAAAGAAATAAGCCAAGACCTCAGGAAAACAAATTATAGACCGCRACAAGTCTCGTTCTTCKTTGGGAGCAATTTCCAAATGCCTGAATGTACCACGTTCATCTGTACAAACAACAGTACGCAAGTATAAACACCATGGGACCACGCAGCCGTCATACATATATAGATACTTTTGTTGTTCTGTCTCCTAGAGATTAACCTACTTTGGTGCGAAAAGTGCAAATCAATCCCAGAACAACAGCAAAGGACCTTGTGAAGATGTGGGAGAACGGTAAAGTATCTATATCACAGTAAAACGAGTTCTATATCGACATAACAGAAAGACACTCAGCAAGGAAGAAGCCATGCTCAAAACCCCATTAAAAAAGCCAGACCTGATGTTTGCAACTGCACTGGGGGATAAACGATCTATTTTTTGGAGAAATGTCCTTGGTTGATGAAACAAAATAGAACTGTTTGGCCTAATGACGTCTTATGTTTGAGGGGAAAAACAGGAGCGGTCAAGCAGAAACAATCCCAACCGTGAAGCAGGGGTGGATTATCATTTGTGGGGTGGTTTCTGCAGAGAAGGGATGTGCACTTCACAAAATAGATGGCATCATGAGAAGAAGAAATTATTGGATTATAATGAACGCAACAGCTTCAAGAATATCATCAGGAAGGTTAAAAGATTGTCGCAAAACGGTCGTTCAAAATAGACAATGACCAAGCATCTTCAGAAGTTGTGGCTAAATGGTCAAGGACAACAAAGTCAAGGTATGGAGTTGCCATCACAAAGGCCCTGACCTCAATCCCTTAGAAAAATTTGTGGACAGAACTGAAAAGCGTGTGCCAGCACGGAGACTACAAACTGACTCAGTTATACCAGCTCTGTCAGGAGATGAGCCAAAATTCACCCAACTTATTGTGGAAGCTTGTGGAAGGCTACCCGAATGTTTGACCCAAGTTAAACAATTTAAAGGCAATGCTACCAAATACGAATTGAGTGTATGTAAACTTCTCACCCACTGGGAATGTGATGAAAGAAATAAAAGCTGAAATAATTAATTCTCTACTATTTTTCTGACATTTCACATTCTTAAAATAAAGTGGTGATCCTAACTGACCTAAAACAGGGYATTTTTACTAGGATCAAATWTCAGGAATTGTGAAAAACTGAGTTTAAATGTATTTGGCCAAGGTYTATGWAAACTTCCGACTTCAACTGTAAGTGTGTTGCCATGGTGATTTACAACATAGTGGCAACGTTGGTTTCCTAATTCCCACTATAGAGTGAGTCCTCACGAAACCCAGACAAAAAAAGGACATATTTGTATCTAAAAACATAATTGAGAAATAATGAATCAAACTTGGCATATTTCTTTCATTTTAGCCTCCRTTAAGACTCCATAATGTCTCATCTGTAGGTGCTACAAAGCAAAAATMTGTGTCATATGAAGCTTTACCGCTTCCTCTGTAATATGAGTAGTATTTTGATTTCAATAACAGATTTTTTCAATAATATATTAATATAGAAAAATATAAACATGTATTTTCCGAATGAACTGCCAATGTATTTTGCAAGTGTTTCAATATATTGTTGTAAATAATATACAGTTKATTCGGAAAGTATTCAGACCCCTTGACTTTTTCCACATTTTGTTACGTTACAGCCTTATTCTAAAATTTATTAAATGTTTTTTTTTCTTCATCAAACTACACAACGTATTAAAAATAAAAAACTGAAATATCACATTTACATAAGTATTCAGACCCTTCACCCAGTACTTTGTTTAAGCACTTAGCACACCTGTATTTGGGGAGTTTCTCCCATTCTTCTCTGCAGATCCTCTCAAGCTCTGTCASGTTGGATGAGGAGCYTTGCTGCACAGCTATTTTCAGGTCTCTCCAGAGATGTTTGATTGGGTTCAAGTCTGGGCTCTGGCTGGGCCATTCAAGGACATTCAAAGACTTGTCTTAAAGCCACTCCTGCATTGTCTTGGCTGTGTGGTTAGGGTCGTTGTCCTGTTGGAAGGTGAACCTTCGCCCCAGTCTTAGTCCCTGAGCAATCCTGCTGAGCGAGGTCTTGCTTTCGGTTAGATCTTCCAAACCATAGAGTGGTGACTCCTCGTATCGATTACCTGTGATACTGGACATTCTGATCGCATGACTGAATGACTTTTCCAAGGTCCCTGTCGCGACTTAGCACAAAACTAATGCATCCCCTAGCGCACGACGAGGTGCTGCTGCCACCCACCATGCTTCAGCGTAGGAGCAGTGATACCACCTGACCAGTTCGGTTTTTCCATCCCATGATCGGGACGCTTGGCCCGATGCCAGCCAAATAGTTTGATCGAATTGCTTCGCGGCTCTTGCATCCAGACCCCGGCCACGATGAAGATCTTAGTGCGTTATGATTGCTCTACCTCCCAACAGGGTGTCCTGCTCAAATGTGTGTTATTTTCACTGAGGACACCTGTGCATGCTGTCTGTCTAGGCTCCGATACCAAACTACTGTTGCGGGCCACCTACGCAGTTAAAAGGACTTCCTAGACTAGAACCTGAGTACATGCAGTAGGACTCGATGAGTGACCTGTCCTATAAGACGTAAGCGATTCTCCACAATACTCTCACCATGACGGACTAGAGCTCTTAGAGCCCACCACTGCAGTGTGATTCTGCTCCTCGATCGTCGCACTCCCTCAATACGTTTCGAATGATTGCGACTCTGCTAGGACGCATCCCTAGTCACTCTTTTATCACTCATGATCTCTATGCATTGGCCACCATTGCGCAAGCTCGGACCAGACACTAGGATAGAGTGCGTTTCGGTGGTTCCACAGACCTTCTAGTCCAGCTTATCAGAGGCTGGTCGGCAGGGTAACCTTTACGTGGGCCGTACTCTGTCCACGGCGAACGTATGGCCATGTACCTATAACCTGCACACAACGGTCTGCTACAGATCAACAATACCCTGAGCGTGAGCCATGTGGTCATGAGAGCTATAGCGGTCGTACGTTTCCTACGCTCCCTTAGAAGCGCAATGGAGCAGTTAGACAACATCTAGTTTTCCGAGCCATCGAGTCTGCTAATATATCTGAATTACAGAGATTTGTTTCATCTAAGCCAGCTTGTACTGTGCGACCCAATTAGATTATGAGAACCTAATCGTGCTGTACGGACCCAACGTGATTTCTTTGGCGCATTCTCTTCATCTAACTAGCACGAACATTACTCTATAGTACCGCCTCACCCACAGATCTGCTGCCCTGAACACAAACTTGGTTCTTTTTCGGTCGTTCTTTCGTTGGATACTCTCAAATGCCTTCTGTCTCAAAGTTGTGCTGGTTTTTGCGGTCCGTGAGCCATGCTCGCGTCAACATAGAGTGGCGGACTCGTCTCATTAGGACTTAGGAGAAGGGTAGTAGTATTCCAGCCAGACATCTACACTAGTGCCAGAGAAAATCGATGTTCCTTGAAAATAGCATTATAGATTTCTCACCCACACGGCTACAGATAAATACGCACTAGCACCTCAAGTCATGCCGATTAGAAACACCAGGCCTCAAGATGAGCTCATCTTCGGCATAAAACAGGTGTTCTCTACCTGAGAACGCTCAATTATGTCTGAGTCCTCATAGCGTCAAGACGGGGTCTGGAGATACTTATGCCGTACAGAGTAAGGCAATTCTCTGTTTTTTATGTTTCTTGATAACCAATTTGCAAC
>NC_036864.1:5922403-5928856 GCF_002910315.2 Salvelinus sp. IW2-2015
TGCTTGACCCATTTATGGGAAAATCAAAAGAAATAAGCCAAGACCTCAGAAAACAAATTATAGACCGCTACAAGTCTCGTTCTTCCTTGGGAGCAATTTCCAAATGCCTGAATGTACAGCGTATTCCATCTGTACAAACAACAGTACGCAAGTATAAACCCACATGGGACCACGCAGGCCGTTATACTGTCAGTGTTCTGTCTCCTAAGAGATGTAACCTCACTTTGGTGGCGCAAAAAGTGCCAATCAATTCCCAGAACAACAGCAAAGGACCTTGTGAAGATGCTGGAGGAAAAAAACAGTACAAAAGTATGCTATCATGCCACAGTACAAACGAGTCCTTATCGACATAACAGCAACAGACAGCTTTCAGCAAGGAAGAAGCACTGCTCCAAAACCGCCAGTCAAACAAAGCCAACTATGGTTTGCAACTGCAACATGGGAATAAAGATCGTCATTTTTTGGAGAACATATCCTTCTGGTCTTGATGAAACAAAAATAGACACTGTTTTGGCCATAATTCACCGTCGTTATGTTTGCAGGAAAACAAGCAGGAGGCTTGCAAGCAGAACAACACCATCCAACCGTGAAGCACGGGGGTGGCAGCATTCATGTTGTGCGGGGTGGTTTGCTGCAGGAGGGACTGGTGCACTTTCACAAAAAGAGATGGGCATCATGGAAAGGAAAAATTATGTGGATATATTGAACAGCAACATCTCAAGATATCAGTCAGGAAGTTAAAGATTGGTCGCAAACGGGTCTTCCAAATAGACAATGACCCCAAAGCATACTTCTCAAAGTTGTGGCTTAAAGGCTCAAGGACAACAACAGTCAAGGTATGGAGTTGCCAACACAAAGGCCCTGACCTCTATATCCTATAGAAAATTTGGTCGGGACAGAACTGAAAAAGCGGTGTGCCGAAGGAAAAAAAAAAACCAAAAAAAAAAAAAAAAAATGGAGACCTACAACCTGACTCAGTGTATTACCAGCTCCCTGTCAGGGAGGAATGAGCCAAAAATTCACCCCAACTTATTGTTGGAAGCTTGTGGAAGGCTACCCGAACATGTTTGACCCAAGTTAAAACAATTTAAAGCAATGCCTACCCAAATATACAATCTGGAGTGTATTAAACTCTCACCCACTGGGAATGTGAGTGAAAGAAATAAAAGCTGCAAATAATTCAATTCTCTACATATTTTCCATGACATCTCACAGCTTATTAAAGTACAGTCGTTGATCCGTACACTAGACCTAAAACAGGGATATTTTACTAGGATCAAATCTTCAGGCAATTGACTGAAAAAACTGAGTTTAAATGTACTTTGGCCAACCAGCGTAGTATACACATAGTTTCCGACTTCCACACCTTGGTAAGTGTGTTGCCCATGGGTTCAGATTTACAACATAGTGGCAACGTTGGTTTCCTTAATTTCCCACACTTATAGAGTGGAGTCCTGCACGAACCCAGACAAAAAAAGGACAATTTGTACATCTAAAAACATAATTGAGAAATAATGAATGCAAACTTGGCACTTATTTCTTTCATTTTAGCCTCCTCTTAAGACTCCCACTACATGTCTCATCTGTAAGGTGCTACAAAGCCAAAAATTTTGTTCATATGAGATTTACGCTTCCTCTGTTAATGATCGCAGTAGTTATTTGATTTCAATAACAGATTTTTTCATAATATATTAATATAGAAAAATAATTAAACATGTCATTTTTCGACATGAACTGCCAATGTATTTGCAGAAGTGTTCAATATATTTGTTGTAAATAATCATACAGCTATAATATCGGAAAGTATCTCAGACCCCTTGACTTTTTCCACATTTTGTTACTTCACGCCTTATTCTTCTAATAATTGTATTAAATTATTTTTTTTCCTTCATCAACTTACACAACGTCATTACCAAAATATAAAAACTGAAAATATCACATTACATAAGTATTTCAGACCCCTTCACCCAGTACTGTTGTTTAAGCACTTAAGCAACACCCTGTATTTGGGGATTTCTCCCATTCTTCTCTGCAGATCCTTCTCAAGCTCTGTTCAGTTGGATGAGGAGCTGCCTGCGCACAGCTATTTTCACAGGTTCTCTCCAGAGATGTTGATTGGGTTCAAGTCTGGCTCTTGGCTGGGCCATTCAAGGACATTCAAAGACTGTCTTTAAAGCCACTCCCTGCATTGTCTTGGCGTTGTGGTTAGGGTCGTTGACTGGCATCCTAGTTCTTTGGGAAAGCGTGAACCTTCATCCCCCAGTCTTAGGTCCTAGCACTCGGTAGCAGGTTTTTCAACAAGGACTTCTCTGTACTTTGCCTCGATCCTGACTTACATCTTTCCAGTCCCTGCCGCTGGAAAGACATCCCCACAACATGATGCTGCTACCACCATGCTTCAGCTAGGATGGTGCCAGGTTCCTCCAGACGTGACGCAGTAGCATTCAGGCCAAAATAGTTCAATCTTGTTTCACAGACCAGGAGAATCGTTGTTAATCTCATAGCGTCTTGAGCAGTCTTTAGGGGCCTTTTAGCAAACTCCAAGCTGGCTGTCATGTGTCTTTCACTGAGGAGTGCTTCTGTCTGGCCACTCTACCCACAAAGGCCTGCATTGAATGGAGTACTGCAGAAATGGTTGTACCTTCTGGGAAGCTATCTCCATCTCCACAGAGCGAACTCTAGAGCACATCAGAGTGACCATCGGGGTTCTTGGTCCACTCCCTGACCATGGCCCTATATTCCCAACAGTGCTCAGTTTGGCCGGGCGGCCAGACTCTCAGGAAAGTCTTGGTGGGTTCCAAACTTCTTCCATTTAAGGGGCGGCAGGTACCCTAGTGGTTAGGGAGCGTTGGGCCAGTAACCGACAAGGTGGCTAATCAAAATCCCTGAGCTGCCAACGGTAAAAAGCTGTCGTTCTGCCCTGAAACAAGGCAGTGAAAAACCACTGTTCCTAGGGCCGTATTGTAATTAAGACATTTGTTTCTTAACTGAACTTGCCTAGTTAAAAAAAATGGAGCCACTGTGTTCTTGGGGCACCTTCAATAATGCAGACATTTTTTGGTACCCTTCCCAGATCTGTGCCTGAAACACAAAACTTGTCTTCGGCGTTCTCACGACAATTCCTTCGACCTCATGGCTTAGGTTTTTGCTCTGACATTGCACTGTCAACTGTTGGACCTATCATATAGAGAGGTGTGTGCCTGACTAATCATGCTTCAATCATTGAAAATTCACACAGGTGGATCCAAATCAAAGTTGTTACGAAAAAGGCTCAAGAGATCAATGGAAACAGGGTCTACCTGAGCTCCAATTCGAAGTCTCATGAGCAAAAAGGGTCTGCAATCACTATGTAAATAAGGATTTCTGTATTTTTATTTTTTATAAAATTGCAAACATTTCTAAAAAACCTGTTTTCACTTTTGATTTATGGGGTATTGTTGTGTAGATGGCAGGATTTCAAAAAATGTAATCCATTTTAGAATAAGGCGTAACGTAACAACATTTTGGAAAAAGTAAAGGTGTCTATGGGTATATCAAAGTTCCCAGAGTCGGTCTCTGCCAATTTTAAGTTATGGCCCATTTAATACAGAGAAATTGGGCATAGTAGACAAAGAACCAATCACGCCCTCCTGTTACGTTATATCATTGCACATCCTGCAAAATCAACCAGTGGTGACCATTGGAATCAATTTTCACATTCACTCCGTTGGTTACAAGCTTAACAATATGGATCATAAGAACAGAAGAACCCTCAAATCGAATGACCGAAGGGCCAATTGCAATGACATGTGCCGTGGCCTGGATAGGAGAGAGGGAGGAGGGTGCGTTGGGTAGCAGCGAGAGAGAGAGTGAAGATGTGAGAGTGAGAGAGAAGAGAGAGAAGAGGGAGAGGAGAAGAGAGAGAGAGAGAAGAGAGAGAGAGCAGAAAAAGAGGGGGGCAAGTTATAGAGGAAGAAGGAAATTAGGGAAAGAAAAGAGCGAGAAAGTTATAAAGTTAGAGAGAGAGAAAATTGGGTAGTGGAGGAGAGCAGTGGGCAATAAAGACTTTAATGAGGAAAAACAAAAGCAGCCATTTCATGATTGAACCAATTGTTATTTTTCAAGGATGGAGGGATGACGTCCATTCCTTAAGAACCTCCATCAGCTCTCATTATTAAGAGGAGTGAGTAGGCTATTCTCCCAGTGTGCTGGGTTTGGAAAGTCCCACCTCAGAAACCTTTTGTAGAATGCCTAAACTTCTGAACTCCTGAAATAACTGTTCRCTGACTAAGACCAACCTAGCACTTAAAAATGCCAGAAAGTTAATAAGGATCGGACCCTTTTTTTCAATTATCGCCTAAAATGACATKCCCAAATCTAACTGCCTGTAGCTCAGGACCTGAAGCAGGGATATGCATATTATTGATACCATTTGAAAGTAAACATTTTGAAGTTTGTGGAAATGTGAAATTAATGTAGGAGAATTTAACACATTAGATCTGGTAAAAGATAATACAAAGAAAAAAAACATGTGTTTTTTTGTATTTTTTTTGTACCATCATCTTTGAAACGCAAGAGAAAGGCCAATATATGACTTAGGAATATAGGTGCAATTTAGATTTTGGCCATTAGACAGCAGCAGTGTATGTGTAAAGTTTTAGACTGATCCAATGAACCTTTGCATTTCTGTTTGAAATTTTGTATCAAGACTGCGCAAATGTGCCTAATTTCCTTGTTATTTACAACCTCATGCTAATCGCATTAGCCTACTTTAGCTCAAATGTCCCGCGGGAGACCCACCAATCCTGTAGAGGTTTTAAAGAGTCATTGTGCCCTGCATTAGTTCAAAATATTGCTTAAGGAAAATAACTATTTTTATTGTGCTGAGAGTTATTGTGCTGAACAAACCTGAACTCACTGCTCTCTGACTGTGAATGTGTTGATTTTTCCTTCATTCATTTAGAATACTGTGTGGACTAGAATAACTGCATTGCTTGCTGTTTGGGGTTTTAGGCTGGGTTTCTGTACAGCATTTTGAGATATTAGCTGATGTACGAAGGGCTATATAAATACATTTGATTTGATTTGATGTGTTGATAAGGGTTTACCAAAAGGGAAACGTCTCTATGATTGGAGCAGGTCAAGAGGCACAGAGTACATCCTGCTATTAGAGAGTTGTTAAATGCAGAAAGGCCTTCGAGGCTAGTCTATGGAGCTCTCCTGAGTTGCTTCAACACGTTTATCTCTCCCTGTGGTTGGGGGCATTGGAGCCATGACAAAAGGCACACATAGCATCCTACAGCAGGCTTCTCCTGGTTTCCGTGTACTCTACACAGAAAYGCCCTTGAGGCGAGCTGAAGGGTGGGACTAAAAATATATAAAAAATATCAATATCAACTTAGCAAAAAAAGAAACGTCCCTTTTTCAGGACCCTGTCTTACAAAGATAATTCGTAAAAATCCAAATAACTTTGTAACGCTGTGCGCTACAGGGTAGACATCCTCCTCCCTCATGTGGTACCCTTCCTGCAGGCTCATCCTGACATGACCRTCCAGCATGACAATGCCACCAGCCATAATGCTCGTTCTGTGCCTGATCTCCTGCAAGACAGGAATGTCAGTGGTATGCCATGGCCAGCAAAGAGCCCGGATCTCAATCCCATTGAGCACGTCTGGGACCTGTTGGATCGGAGGGTGAGGGCTAGGGCCATTCCCCCCAGAAATGTCCGGGAACTTGCAGATGCCTTGGTGGAAGAGTGGGGTAACATCTCAGAGCAAGAACTGGCAAATCTGGTGCAGTCCATGAGGAGAAGATGCACTGCAGTACTTAATGCAGCTGCTGGCCACACCAGATACTGACTGTTACTTTTGATTTTGACCCCCCATTTGTTCAGGGACACATTATTCTATTTCTGTTAGTCACATCTCTGTGGAACTTGTTCAGTTTATGTCTCAGTTGTTGAATCTTGTTATGTTATATCTTGTTATATCTTGTCAAACAAATATTTACACATGTTAAGTTTGCTGAAAATAAACGCAGTTGACAGTGAGAGGACGTTTCTTTTTTTCCTGAGTTTAGGTTCAGAACTTTTGTGAAACAGCACAGTTGGAAAATATATATATATAAAAACATATACACTACCGGTCAAAAGTTTTAGAAGACCTACCCATTCAAGGGTTTTCCTTTATTTTTTTTGTTTTTTTTCTACAATGTAGAATAATAGTGAAGACATCAAAACGATGAAATAACACATATGGAATTATGCAGTAACCAAAACAGTGTTAAACAAATCAAAATATATTTTATATTTCAGATTCTTCAAATAGCCACCCTTCGTCTTGATGACAACTTTGCACATGGCATTGGCATTCCCTCAACCAGTTTCATGAGGTAGTCACCTGGAATGCATTTCCATTAACAGGTGTGCCTTGATAAAAGTACATTTGGGGAATTTCTTTCCTTCTTAATGCGTTT
>NC_036864.1:5929043-5972311 GCF_002910315.2 Salvelinus sp. IW2-2015
GAGCCCACAAGTTTGTTGTGGACAAGGTAGGGGGGTATACAGAAGATACCCTAAAGTCCACATAATGGCAAGAACAGTCAAATAAGCAAAGAGAAACGACAGTCCATCATTACTTTAAGACATGAAGGTCAGTCAAATGGAAAATTTCAAGAACTTTAAAGTTTCTTCAAGTGCAGTCGCAAAAACCATCAAGCACTATTGATGAAACTGGGTCTCATGAGGACCGCCACCAGGAATGGAAGACCCAGAGTTACCTCTGCTTGCCAGAGGATACATTCATTAGAGTCACCAGCCCCAGAAATTGAAGCCCAAATATATGCTCACAGAGTTCAAGTAAGAGACACATATCAACTGTTCAGAGGAGACTGTGTGAATCAGGCCTTCATGGTCGAATTTCTGCAAAGAAACCACTACCAAAGGACACCAATAAAAGAAGAGACTTGATGGGCCAAGAAACACGAGCAATGACATTCGACTGGTGGAAATTTTTGTTTGGTCTGATGAGTACAAATTTGAGATTTTTGGCTCCAAACCGCCGTGTCTTTGTGAGATGGGGTATCTCCCAACGTAAAAGCATGGAGTAGGAGGTGTTATGGTGTTTGCTGGTGACACTGTCTGTGATTTATTTGGAATTCAAGCATATGTACCAGCATGCTACCACAGCATTCTGCAACTGGTTGAGAGAATGCCAAGAGCGTGCAAAGCTGTCATCAAGGTAAAGGGTGGCTATTTTGAAGAATCTCACAAATAAAATATATTTTGATTTGTTTAACACTGTTTTGGTTACTGCATGATTCCATATGTGCTATTTCATTAGTTTGATGTCTTGCCCCCCCCCCCCACAAAAAAGGCTCTTGAGGTAGAGAGGTGTTTCTATATACTCCTAAAGCTTGGGCTGAAGGGAGACTCTATGAGGACACTGCAAAATGACTAATTATAACCTAAAACTGACCCCTTACCCTAACCTTAACCAAACCCATAGAGACGGAATCCGCAGTAGGGGGAAACAGCGCCACTCGCTGCTAGAAACATGAGCATTCACTGCACATGCGATAACATCTGCAAATCTGTGTACGRGACCAATACACTTTGATTTGATGTTTGAACTGGGCCATGACAGTTTCTCAAAGAAGGTGSAATGGTAAGTTTGATCAGATTTCTGTAGAGGTGTAGGCAGAATATGTTTCAGTGACTTGCATGCCGCCTACAGCGAGTGCCAAACACATTCAGCAAGATTGATTGTCTATTCAAACAATTTAAAAGTAAATGCTTCAGCCAACACCTCTAATCAAAAGACAAATTGTTGTTCAATATTTAGTTTATCAGTCCATCATTGTGTTTATATCTCCTGCCTTGGTATAGGCTCGGAGATTAAATAGGCTATGATGTCGCCCTCTTACCACACAGCAATACCTATAATGTCAAATATTTTAAGTAGGCTACCGGTCTATTTACTTCCGAGCACGCTTGGCTATTGAATGAGCGTTGGATAAATGGTAGCCMAWTATTTGTTCTGTAGCGGGAATAAACCAGTCATGTCAGAAAAGGAGAGACATGTCCTGCAACATGATTATGATTTAGGCCTATATAATAAAAGTAAAATAAATATATTAGGCMARATGCTGCTATGCGATCTTCTTAACAACATCTAATGCATCCATTTTATCATTAGGCAGACGTTRGATTTTTTAAATTAATTATTCTCGTGCATCAAACACCATCTCCCCCATAAGAACAATATTTGCTTGCAATACAATTGATCGACCACTAGAAGTTGTGCGTACGAATGGTCTGAGCTGTACACTTTCCCACAAGTTCAAAATTAATAAATACTAACCTTTGTGGGAAATCTGGTGCACACAAGGTTTATAGTTTTTTTTGTGCACACACACCTGATAAATGAGACTTCCTATAAGGCATTGGTGACCCATTCATTCACATCTCTTCTATTTCACAACAACATGGATAGAACGGAAGCCAAAAATAGCCCTGGGGATGAGGACGAGGTGAGGACTGGGGGATGGGGTACTGTGACGCAGACACTTACTTACCTATCTCAAAGCTCCCGTCGATGACGCCTGTTAGGTAACTGGGGATGTCAAAGCGCCTCTCCAGCTGGGTTATTGTGCTCTTCATGTAGCTGCCAGACAAGGCCTTGGCAAAGTAGGCAAACGACAGAGCCACAAGGAACATCTGAAGAGCATGAGGGGAGGAAGAAAGGAGAAAGGAAGGCGGRAGAAAGTGAGAGATCGAAAGAAAGGGGATGGGTTGAAAGAGATATTGGTTATTAATAATTAATACATATCGGATTGTACTTGTGTACAGATTTTCATTGTCATTTTCATTGTCAGAGAGAGGGAGAGTTACACCTGTGTTGCTCTAATGTACACCACAGCTCTACTTTCATTGGCTCATTAGCCTATTTTAGCTCCTGCTCTCACATTTCCTGTTTAATATTCAACTAGGCCTACATCATAGAAGCACAGAGGAGAGGAGGATAGAAGAGGGAAAGGAAAAGGGGGGATGGAGGATGAGAGGGAAGGCAGCGTGMATCTGTAACTACAGGGTATTGAGGAAGACCGGGACAAAGAGAGGATTAGGAGTCGACGTCAGACTTAAGATGGCTCCTTATGTGAGAGACCGGTGACTCAACCCTAGCAACTGATGAAGAAAGGATTGGTTTTGACTAGGAGAGGGAACTTATACATTATGGATTGGCCTTCTGTCTTAGAAAAAAAGGTGCTATCTAGAACCTAAAAAGMATCTTCGGATGTTTCCATAGAATAACCTTTTAAAGAACCCTTGTTGGTTCCAGGTAGAACCCAAAATGATTCTACCTGGAACCCAAAAGGCTTTTACCTGGAACCAAAAAGTGTTATCCTATGGGGACAGCTGAAGAACCCAGTGTGGGTCCCAGTCTGTTTCTGATGTCCTTATGGAACTGTCATGCCAAACATGTTTGGCAGTTAGTGACAAGGTGTTGGCAAGATAGCACAAACAGATCGGGGACTAGGCTAGGAAAGATGATCCATCCATTGCATCAGTCTTCCCGCTCTGGGCCACTCACGACTAGCAACGCGTCCCATCTCTCACAATGAGTAGGTTTGTCTTCTCACAGCGGCACATCCACATCCCCATGGGCTTTTCCACATCAAAGACTAGCCCAGGAAACTACACTGAACAAAAATATAAACGCAACATGTAAAGTGTTGATCCATTGTTTTATGAGCTGAAATAAAAGATCCCTGAAATTTTCCATATGCACAAAAAGCTTATTTTTCTCAAATTMTGTACACAAATTGTTCATATCCTTGTCAGTGAGCATTTCTCKTTTGCCAAGATAATGCATCCACCTGACAGGTATGGCATATCAAGAAGCTGATTAAACAGCATGATCATTACACAGGTGCACCTTGCGCTGGGGACAATAAAAGGCCACTCTAAAATGTGCAGTTTTGTCACACAACACAATGCCACAGATATCTCAAGTTTTGAGGGAGCGTGRAATCGGCATGCTGACTGCAGGAATGTCCACCAGAGCAGAGCTCTGTTGCCAGAGAATTTAATGTTCATTTCTCTATCATAAGCTGCCTCCAACATCGTTTTAGAGCATTTGGCAGTACATCCAACTGGCATCACAACCCCAGACTATTTGTATGGCGTTGTGTGGGGGAGTGGTTTTGGTGGCGGTGTAGGTATGGTATGGGCAGGAATCGGTTACGGACAACGAACAAAATTGCATTTAAATCGATGGCAATTTGAGTGCACAAAAATACCATGACGAGATCCTGAGGCCCATTATGAGGCCCATTTMRTTTTTAAAGGTATCTGTGACCAACACATYCATATCTGTATTCACATTTGTGTGAAATCCATAGATTAGGATCTAATTAATTGATTTAAATTGACTCTGATTTCCTCATATGAACTGTAACTCAGTAACATCTTTGAAATTGTTGCATGTTGCGTTTATATTTTTGTTCAGTATATTTTTTGAAAAGCACCACAACACTCTTCTAGTACACATTGAAATGAGCATGTCTTTGGCATTGTAATAACTGAAAACCCAAACATTATACAGACGTTCCTGTGGCACTGTGAAAGAAAGAAAGAGGCGGTGTCCGAATACTCGTACTCAAAATAGAAGGCATTTGGAGTACACATTAGACATGTGACATGTACATTTTTTTAAAGAATTGCTAGAAAATGAGCTTTAAAACTGCAAAATGTCTGCATCCCATGAAAGAAATTGTAGAATTGCAGGAAATAAGTTTTAAACCTGCAAAATATTCTCTTCGCCAACAAGAGGGGTGTGAACGGTTTGTGTCATGAACAGTGCTTGTGCCAATTGAAATAGGCGTGGCACGCACATGCAGGATGTTCCCCAATGCTGGAAGGGGGGTCTGAGTGAAAAACTTTGGGAACCACTGCATTAAATGACGTATTCTTAGTATGGGTGTGTCTAGTACGTTGATATTTGTTGCTTACTGTATACAGTTTTACTAAACAGTACATTCTAAATAGTATGATTAGTACACAGTATGTAGTTTTAGTAAGTGGTAAGAAAGACAGATTTTGAACACGACCAGAGAGTGAGAGACAGAGAGAGAGAAAGAGAGAGAGATAAAGCAAGAAAGAGAGAGAGACAGAGAGTTGAAGAGGAGACCGTTTGTGGATTAAATGTCTGGTTAAACAAGTGTTTAATGGAGTCCCTCAGCAGTGAGGTCCTCTGCATGCTCTGCATACAGGCTACAGCACACACCATCAATCCGTCCAGTCAGTCAAAACTATAAAACAAACAAAACATAGCAATCTGTTATGGTATCATTATTGTTAATTTGAGGCATTAAGAAATTAACTCATGAATGATAACACCCCAGAGAGTTTCTGTTAGTATGTATGGTCTACACTGGCAGCCAGCCAAAAATCCCTAGAAAGCACAAGCCCAATTACAGAGATAAACATCAATTCAGGCTTGCAAGCACAACTAGAAGACAAGTGATAATTCAGGGTCTAATTCATGGTCGGATGGGACATTATCTCTCCCAAGTACATTGTAATTCAAAATGGTCAGGTGGTTCCTAATGAACCTTCAAGACTGTTRGCTTGCAATAACGTATGCCTCATTAACAACCTCCCCCCTCTTTCTAACCATACTGCATAAAACATACTGTTTAGTACAAACGTATGCAGTAAGCAACAAATATCAACATACTTRTCATCCATACTGAGAAGGCGTCATCAAATGCGAAATCGCACTTGTTCCTCGCCATTCGTACATTTTTGTGGAGCACATCCCCTATTCTGACTATCAGCTGTTGTCGAACACATGTGGGTGTGAAAAGACGATTCTCTTCCTCAATAGTGTGCAGCGAATTCTACTCAATGAAAACCTGAAATAAGTATGCKATCCTGGCATTTAAAGTATACTCGATTTTCTAAATGTCACAAACGCAAAAAAAAGTATATATTTTTTTCATAGTCAAACAGCCTACTATTTAGGAAGCAAGTACGGGTATCCGGACATGGCCATTATCTCCCTCTGTCTGTGTTATCTCCCCCCTTTCTATCTCCCACCCTCCTCTCTCTTCATTTTCAGACAGTCAAATCCAGAGCAGCATAGACTGTTGGGCCCAGGTAGGAGAGAGGAAAGGTAGGAATAAGGGAAGATAGGAGGAAGGAGAGATATCTTCCCTAATTCCTTCCTTTCCTCTCTCCTGCCTGGGCTCAACAGTCAATTATCTCTCTAATTCCCTCAGGGTAGACAAAAGACACTTGAAGAATACAACCTTTTTGTTGGTCTAAAGCCAATCACGGCTTCAATTCTGTAATCTCTCTCACTCTCTCAGAGTTTGAAAATGGGTCAGAAAACCTTGGTCATGGTTCTCCCTGTGCCTTGTAGTCCTGATTGAGGGAACCAATCATTGAGCCCTTTTTTACATCAGCCAATGTCCCAAAGTGCTAATACAGAAACCCAGCCTAATACCCCAAACAGCAAGCAATGCAGATGTAGAAGCACGGTGGATAGGAAAAACTCTCAAGAAAGGCAGGAACCTAGGATGAAACCTAGAGAGGAACCAGGCTCCGAGGGGTGGCCAGTCTTCTTCAGGCTGGAGATTATAACAGTAGATGGCCAAGATGTTCAAACGTTCATAGATTACTTGAGATCCACTTCACGCATGTAACCTATACTTTCCTGCAAATAATTTAGTGCGGGCGAGCGGTTTGCTGATTTCAACATTGTGAACAGCGTGCCCCATGATGGCGGTAGYGTTATGGTATGGGCAGTCAGGCATAAGCTACAGTCAAACGAACATGCTGCGTTTATATTTTTGTTCAGTATACATGTTCATAGAGGAGAATCATTTTTCTGATAAAGGAAAATTGACTTTTTTACAAAATAGAGGCATACAAAGACAAAATAAATGTGGTACAGTGRGGAAATAATAACATGACTGAAGGAAATGCATGCACTACTCATGAAACATTTTTGAAACTTTGATTATTCAAAAACARAAAATACAGTCAAAAATATGATATTTTGGCCATATTGCCCTACTCTGAGCTKGATCACAGTTAGATCACATTACACATGCATGGAAGTAGCAACCTGACCAGCAGCCAAACCTTGCACGTGACCAGAGCCCTCTGGAGCCTAATTTCCCAGAATGTACCACTACGGCTTTAGGATTTCCTCTGCTGGTAACTCTATCGGAGGCTATTAGGATACAGAGAGCAGCAAGAGTAATCTCAGGTGCCTAAGGGTTTAGCGAAGATGTGCTAGGCTAACCGCTAACAGCTAACAAATCCTTCGGCTCTTCTATAATGACATGGCATTTCTAATGTTMAGTTATTCAGAGACAGACCCAGCAGCCTGGTAGGTAGAACACTTTGCATAAGCTTATCTAGTGGGAATACATAATTACACTGTCTCCTTGAATCAATATCCTGTATCAACAGAGCAAAGTAGAGTGACATGTAGGCCTAGAATATCTCTTACACTAATAGAAAACCAATAACTCATTGATCTGCATTTAATTGAAAGGAAAACACTGTCTGAGCCCAGCTCTGAATTTATGTCATCACATGTGTGTCAACATGTTTATGTCAAATCTCACTGGCAGCACTGTCATAACTAGCATAGTCACAGTTAATCAGCTTTAGTTAGTCATACCGTTTCAATGCAAGGCCATACAATAGATCCTTTCTCTACACCCGGACAAAGGGTCTATAGAGTGTTCGCAGTCACAATTAACCCATGATCAACCCAAAATGGCTTTTCTGCATGGTCATATTATGGCTATCTAGGTTACACATGAAGTAGCCATATCTATGACTAAAAAMAGAATACTTTTACAATCTGAGCTCTATTGTATCTCTTTTTTAGATCTTTGATTTCTAAAATGTCTTCTAGSCATAGATATGGCTACATGTGAATATTCAAACATAAGTTGATCTTAGCCATATTAGCCCCATAGCCTCATCTCATTGTGAATATGAAAGAGAAAAGGTAGCACTTTATCTTTATACCTGTTCACRGGACTTGCTACCTGTCCCAGACCTGCTGTTTTCAACTCTCTAGAGACAGCAGGAGCGGTAGAGATACTCAATGATCGGCTATGAAAAGCCAACTGACATTTACTCCTGAGGTGCTGACCTGTTGCACCCTCGACAACTACTGTGACTATTATTATTTGACCATGCTGGTCACCTATGAACATTTTAACATCTTGGCCATGTTCTGTTATAATCTCCACCCGGCACAGCCAGAAGAGGACTGGCCACCCCTCATATACTGGTTCCTCTCTAGGTTTCTTCCTAGGTTCTGGKCTTTCTAGAGAGTTTTTCCTAGCCACTGTGCTGCTACACCTGCATTGCTTGCTGTTTGGGGTTTTAGGCTGGGTTTCTGTACAGCATTTTGAGATATCAGCTGATGTAAGAAGTGCTTTATAAATCAATTTGATTTGATCTTAAAGAACAGAAATGACCAGGAAGCCCATTTACTAAGAAATAACATGGCAAAATGGTAATAAACGAATCATCTATTAATTACTTAGGCTATTTGTTTCTTTGGGATTCATTCAATCAAGCACCACTAGGCACCATTTGGTTACACCATTTGTGTACCAGAAAGTACCCATTCGAGTTACCACATACTTTCCTGTTAAATAGTCTACCAATACCAGTAGAAACAGTACGACGATGTGCTAACGAGTAGAATATTGTGATATGTATTTATCATGGCATTACAGTTCAAACAAAKACCATAGAACCCTGAGCCACACCGGCGGGCTAACTAACAATCCTGAGAAACTGACCTTTTCAACTTTGAACATACTTTAACAAACAGTCTTATTTTAAGAGGCTTAGACACCATTGTCTCATGTAGCTTTAATCCTGAAGAATAACAAGCTAATACTCTCTGATCTCTGAGGTGGACGCAAATCCTTTGTGTCAGGGGGAAGGATGTTTTTAGGCGATTAAAGGCCCACTCCTTGATTAAAAAAGCAGCTAAAAAGCAGCGGAGGGATGGGGCTTCAAAATAGGTTGAAGACTCAGTGTTCATTTTGTCAACTAAAATAGCGACTAAAATATTCATCAAACACCTATTTTACAGTGGCAGTTGACGAGACTATATCTGACTAAATAGAGCCAGAAAAACTAGAAGTAAACTAAAATGATTTTTCATTTCAGTTTCCTAAAACGAGACGAGAAAAAAATGATCTATGTGACTAACATCTGACTACTAAGTGTGGACTGGACAAGAGTTTTTGAAGAGATTGAGAGCTTTTCAATAATAATCATGATTATTAATATTAGCAACACAGATGTGCAGTTCTGTCAACCTCACTAGGGTAGGGAGCAGCATTCGGGAATTTTGGATGAAAAGCGTGCCCAAAATAAACTCCCTGCTACTCAGGCCCAGAAGCTAGGATATGCATATAATTGGTAGATTTGGATAGAAACCACTCTAAAGTTTCCAAAACGTTTAAAATAATGTCTGTGAGTATAACAGAACTGATATTGCAGGCGAAAACCTGAGGAAAATCCATCCAGGAAGTGCTTTTATTTTGAAATGGCTGTTTTTCCATTGAAAACCTATCCACCATACAAAGATTTATGACCCAGTTCACGATCCCTATGGCTTCCACTACATGTGGCCAGTCTTTAGGCATTGTTTCAGGCTTTTACTCTGAAAAATGAGGGAGAAACACCACTTTCAATGAGAGGAAAGTGGAAATTTCCAGACATGAGTCCTGCGTGTGACCGGGAGTGTGCCTTTCTTGTTTTTCCTTTTCTATTGACGAAGCTATTGTGCGGTTGAAATATGATCGATTATTTATGACAAAAACAACCTGAGGARTGATTATAAACATCGTTTGACATGTTTCTACGAACGTTTATGGTACTTTTTTGATTTTTCGTCTGTCTGTTGTGAACGCGCTTTGTTCCAATGCATTACTGAACAAAACGCACCAACAAAACTGAGGTTTTTGAATATAAAGAGGGACTTTATCGAACAAAACAAACATTTATTGTGTAACATGGAGTCTTGGGAGTGCAACCATATGAAGATCATCAAAGGTAAGTGATACATTTTATTGCTATTTCTGACTTTCGTGACTAATCTACTTGGCGGGTAACTGTATGTAATGTTTTGTGTGCTGAGCGCTGTCCTCAGATAATCGCATGGTTTGKTTTCGCCGTAAAGCCTTTTTGAAATCTGACACAGCGGTTGGATTAACAAGAAGTTTATCTTTAAGCTGAGGTATAACACTTGTATCTTTTATGTATGTTTATTATGAGAATTTCTGTTTTGAGTTTCACGATCTGCAATTTCACCGGATGTTGTTTGAGACAGTGGATAACTGAACAAAACGTGCTAACAAAACGGACGTTTTTTGGATATAAAGAGGGAATTTATCGAACAAAACAAACATTTATTGGGTAACTGGGAGTCTTGTGAGTGTAACCATATGAAGATCAAAGGTAAGTGATTAATTTTATCCCTATTTCTGACTTTTGTTACTCCTCTACTTGGCTGGTTACTGTTTGTAATGATTTGTCTGCTGGGCGCTGTTCTCAGATAATCGCATGGTTTGCTTTCGCCGTAAAATATTTTTGAAATCTGACACTGTGGTTGGATTAACAAGAAGTTCATCTTTAAACCGATGTATAACACTTGTATGTTTCATGAATTTTTATAATGAGCATTTCTGTTTTTGAATTTGGCGCTCTGCAATTTCACTGGATGTTGGCCAGGTGGGACGGTAGCGTCCCACACCCCCTAGAGAGGTTAAGCAGTGGGAAGGATGTGTCACACCCGGCAAACACAGCCGGTGAGCTTCTGGGGAGAAAGCGATGAGTGTGGGCAGAAAAGCAGACAGGCTCCGCTCCGTCTCCATTTATACATAATGCACAGGTGACTCTCTTGCTTCACTTGAGCTAACCAGTCACCACCAGCCTTCGATTTACCTACCGTTTGCCTTGTTAAGAAACACKCACTGCTTTACGAAATAAAAAACAATAGCAGCACTGAGTTTAATAGTAAAACAACAGTCTAGCTATGTTTTTCTCTCCCTTGAGTAGGCTATAGAAAGTAGGCTCTTTGAATCTGTAGTCTTTCACACTGCATTTCATATACAGGTTCTGTAGCCAAGTCTCCCTCTTTTCCTGAGAGAAAAGGCTTGATTCTAGACCTTAGGCTACCCTTCAAAGGACATGACCCATAATACCGCCGCTACGCTTTTTGGGCCACTACACTATATCTGACTGGGTAAATAACTTTATTTTGAGTTAATGTGGACCCAGTAGCTCAGACTTGAACACTTGGACCAGGACTCGAGCACTGGGACTCAGACTTCAGCCATAGGGACTTGTGACTCGGACTCGATCCGTAGCTTATSCCTACCCATACCATAACCCCACACCGCCACCATGGGGCACGTTGACATCAGAAAACCGCTCGCCCACACGCCATATAAGTGGTCTGTGGTTGTGAGGTCGGTTGGACATACTGCTAAATTCTCTAAAATGTSATTGGAGGCGGCTTATGGTAGAGAAATTAACATTCAATTCTCTGGTAAAAGCTCTGGTGGACATTCCTGCAGTCACCATGACAATTGCACGCTCACTCAAAACTTCAGACATCTGTTGCATTCTGTTGTGTGACAAAACTGCACATTTTAGAGTGGCCTTTTATTGTCCCCAGCACTAATATGAGTATAATATGTTAGTATTTGTTGACTACTGCATACATTCTTACTAAACAGTATGTTCTAAATTGTATGTAGTATGATAAGTACACAGTTTTAGTAAGTAATAGGCAAGACAGATTTCGTACACAGCTATGGACTGTCAGCCTTTGCATCCACTGTGTCTATGAATTTGAGGGTGGCTACAAAATTTCCCCAGGCCCATTCCCTCAGCTTGCCTATCAAAATGGCAGTTTATAATTTATTTGTATTTTTTAATTTAACTAGGTAAGTCAGTTAAGAATAAATTCTTATTTACAATGACGGCCTACCCCGGCCAAATCCGGACGACGCTGTGCCAATTGTGTGCCGTCCTATGGGACTCCCAATCACGGACGGATGTGATTCAACCTGGATTTGAACCAGGGCACTCGTTTAGTATTAGTGGATTGAATACATCCCTTTGCCCGAGTGGCGCAGTGGGTATATCAAAAGGAATTTAAAAGGGAGAAAGAGGTCCAGAAAGACCCATGTGACTTGTCCTGTAAGGATGTACGCTCAGAGTCGTGAAGCAAGTTCAGGGAGTGAATCAATTTAATGAATAAATGAACAAAACAAGAAACACAAACAGCGCACCGACATGAAACAGGAACAATGACGACTGGGGAAGAAACCAAAGGGAGTGACATATAACGGGCAGGTAATCAAGGAGGTGATGGAGTCCAGGTGAGTGTCATTATGCGCGTAACGCTGGTGACAGGTGTGCGCCATAACGAGCAGCCTGGTGACCTAGAGGCCGGAGTGGGAGCACACATGACAGTTCCTAATGTGCTCTGTTGAGAGAGCAACGTCAGTCACTTTTCATGTTTCAATATGGCAACAACGTTCGTTGGCAGGTATTGGATTGACTGACATACCTTCCAGAGTGCTTCAGGAGAAAACAACAGAAATCCATCACCTGAGAGTGTAGAACTGAACTAATATCCTTGGGATATTGACCACTATCATGGCTATCTCCGGATATATTTGTCCCCCGTCCATACAGTCAGCGGGGTTCTCCGTTCATTGTGGGAACAGGAAGAAAGAACTCCCTGGGAAACACAGAGGTGGAGGAGTATGTCTCATGATTAACACCATGGCGTGACTGTGGTAACGTACAGGAATTCCCCATCTGGAATACCTCATCATCAAATTCTGACCACATTAGCTCCCAAAATAATTTGGGGGGGATATATCCACTGCCTTGTATATTCCCCCTCAAACCTACACAGCGACGGCTTTCAAGGAACTACACTGAACTTCGTGCAAACTGGAAACTGCATATCCTGAGACATCACATGCTTGACCATTGTTACTCTCCCCTCCGGGATGGCTACAAGGCCTTTCCCCAACCCTGCCTTCTGCAAGGGAATGGAAACACTTCAGGAAGTGAAGCTGAGCAAAGAGATGTATTCAATCCACTAATACTAAACATGTGCTTGTATCATAGAAACATTTCTGTTTTTATTATTTTGATCTTGAACAACATTTATTAGAGGTATGAGTAGCGCCATCTTGAATTGCCATAGTAACGACTGACACSCATGCGTCATTGGTAGGAGTGAGAAAATTGGGAGTTTTGGCATGGAGACTGAAAGTGAATGCTGCTACTGGGTGGCGCCTCACTTCTACTGGACKTGAACGATTTCTCACAACTTTGACAGCTCTATATTAAAGGTAATATTAAGGTAAGAAAATAAATACAATTWGTTTTTATGTTGGTAATTATAATATGTCCATTTTAGAGTATTTTTTCAGATTGATAAAATGAGTCTGTGAAATTACATTTTGATAACAAGCCGAGTAGACAATCAGCCAAAACGAGTCAAGGTGGCTACTTGATTTAGCTCTTGTCTTTGGATGTAAATGTTTTCTTATTGATATCTGTACAAAATAAAATACTCATATTGACAATTTGAAGAGCATTTGTCATTAGCTAAAACGAACAAGCTAACGTTAGTGATTAGATATAAAAATAGCTAGCTAGCCAGGCAAAAGAGGAAGGCTGCTGCATGATTGCTATTTTACCAGTAAAATGTATGATTCCCATATAGCTAGCTAGCTACAATAATTATTAGCTAGCTAGCTAGCTAACTAGCTACATAGCTAGATATATTATGTTTTTTAATTTATTTTTTATCTGTGATTCCTAAAAAGAGTATGCCTGCTGGGAGTTGATTGCAGCCTGAAGCCTTAACCCTGATAACTTGTACAATTGCCTTCCATTCATGATTCCTTTTTATGTGCTGAAGGGTAATCGTTACTTGGGGAAGACGAGGACGAAGAGGATGAGATTGAAATGGAGGAGCCGGAGGAAGTTGAGAAGCCACCACATGATGCTGATGCCTCTCAGCCAAGCTTTTTGACTGGAATTTAACTGTCAATGATTATTATATTATTATTATTATGTACTATTAGGCAGGGGTGAAAGTAAATGTAATAGGACCTCCTATTTGTGCATGCGCTTCTTTTTATATTTTTATGGACCTAATCAAAGAATTACATATAGAATCCCCATTAATTGAATTGGATTTCTATGGGCCTAATAGTCAAGATTTGTTACTTAACTTTTACAATGTATTAGGCTACCCTTTAATGTYGCATAAACACAACCAGMCATGATGTTTTCATCTAATTTTCAAACAATTATTCAAWAGGCTCATGTAGGCTACCTGTGCACAGTACTCAGCGAAAATGGTTCATTTAGATATTTTTCTGCTTATAATTTCCGACATTTGGTAAGCTYTTTGTTAGTCAACTTGTCTTTAATTAGATACYTGTTGCTTCTCTTCTGTCATTACCTGATGCTCGTCTAGAATACTATATAAAGCCTCGTTCACCAGAATGATGTCATAAATTTATAGAATGATCAATGCATCATTAACAATCTAGTTGACATTGGTAAAGTTCTCTTTCAGTTTTGCTTCTCTCACAGAGCAAGGACATTTAGGGTCCAGGGGACCAAATGACATCACTTTGACCAGTTTTAAGAAAATTAAAAGCTGTGAAAAAGATCCAACATGTTTCTGATATTATTTCAGTTCGCCTTGGATGCTTACTGTTAGCTTTAATGATGCTGAAAGAAATTCCACGTTTAGGATACACAACAMGTCTCTAAGCGCACATTCACATTCTCTCAAGATGCTGAAAGGCTACGTGAGGCCTACAGTCAGTGTCCAGACTTCAGTTACTATTCCAACTATTAGGCAAATCATTCTGGCATCTATACAGTGCCATTGGATAAGTGCAAAGATACATCACTTACAAAACACCAAAAAGTGTTATGAATGACATTCAATGATTGTCATTCTTTAGGCCTAAACAAGTCTTGTAACCTGAATTTTACCAGCGCACGTCTCTGCCTTGGCAAAAATTGTTCATTATCATCAAACCACACCGCATTTTGGAGCGCATTCCACAAGTTTTGAAGTCTATCCGTAAATGTTTCATGCAACTGCCATGCAGTGATGATAAATAGTGTAATAGGTTACAAGACAACTGTAGGCTGTTTAAATTATTGTGATAGGCTCATGTTCTACCCGTACAGCGTACCCCCACTATTTATTTTGATGATACTCCGTACCGGACCATTCCGGCTAACTTTCACCCCTGCCTATATATAAATTAGGTATATCTTTTTGTAAATACTCTCTCTCATCTCTCTCTCACCTCTCTAGGACACGGTGGTGGACTCTCAGCTCTCAGACCTTTGTGAGGTGGACGACACTATAGACATGTCACCTGTGCTCCACCGTGACAAGGATAGGCAGGGGCTGTAGAGATTGGACCACATGCTAGTGACATACATACCGTACACAACTAGGTACTAGTAAAGGGTCTCCTAGTCTTCACCCAGTAGCTTAGATTGTCACTGGTCATTTCCCCGTTCTTGCATGCTTTTAATTCTGACTGTCTATAGGCCAAGAGGAATGTATGTAAGAAGAAATACCATTATTGTTATTATAGTATATTCTTTGTTATATTTTTTAATTACAGTTACATTTTTATGACAATATTCCTGAGTTTAATGTTGTATAAAATGTTATGGTTATGATAGCATGATGTAACATGCACTTTGTTTTCAGGTTTGAATAAGACAATGTCTTATTCTTTCAAAGTTATTGTTTTATTAATATTATATTACTTGTGTATGTCTTCATCAAATGTAAGACTAAAATACATTTGTAATATGTTTTAATGCATATACAGTGCATTCGGAAAGTATTCAGACCCCTTGACTTTTTCCACGTTTTGTTACGTTACAGCCTTATTCTAAAATTGATTAAAACGTTTTTTCCCCCTCAATCTACACACAACACCCCATAATGGAATGCAAAAACATTTATTTTTTATTTTGCAAATGTATTAACAATAAAAACTGAAATATTACATTTACATAACTATTCAGACCCTTTGGCAGTGAATCCAGCCTCGAGTCTTCTTGGGTATGACGCTACAAGTTTGGCARACCTGTCTTTGGGGAGTTTCTCCCATTCTTCTCTGCAGATCCTCTCAAGCTCTGTCAGATTGGATGGGGATGGGCGATGCTGCACAGCTATTTTCAGATCTCTCCAGAGATGTTCGATCGGGTTCTATATTATGGGCTCTGGCTGGGCCACTCAAGGACATTCAGAGACTTGTCCAGAAGCCACTCCTGCATTGTCTTGGCTGTGTGCTTAGGMTCGTTGTCCTGTTGGAAGGTGAACCTTCACCCCAGTCTGAGGTCCTGAACGCTCTGGAGCAGGTTTTCATCAAGGATCTCTCTGTACTTTGCTCCGTTCATCTTTCCCTCGATCCTGACTAGTCTCCCAGTCCCTGCCGCTGAAAAACAACACCCACAGAATGATGCTGCTACCACAATGCTTCACCGTAGGGATGGTGCCAGGTTGCCTCCAGACGTAACGCCTGGCATTCAAGCCAAACAATTCAATCTTGGTTTCATCASACCAGAGAATCTTGTTTTTCATGGTCTGATAGTATTTAGGTGGCTTTTGGCAAARTCCAAGCGGGCTGTCATGTGCCTTTTACAGTGGTTTCTTTGCAGAGGAGTGGATTATGTCTGGCCGCTCTACCATAAAGGACACACCTACTCATTCAAGGGTTTTCATTTATTTTTTATATTTTCTACATTGTAGAATAATAGTGAAGACATCAAAACTATGAAATAACACATATGGAATCATGTAGTAAGCAAAACAGTGTTAAACAAATCAATATATTTTATATTTGAATTTCTTCAAAATAGCCACCCTTTGCCTTTGACAGCTTTGCACACTCTTGACATTCTCTCAACCAGCTTCAKCTGGAATGCTTTTCCAACAGTCTTGAAGGATTTCCCACATATGCTGAGCACTTGTTGCCTGCTTTTCCTTCACTCTGCGGTCCAACTCATCCCATAACATCTCAGTTGGGTTATTTGGGCTGCAATTTCTGAGGCTGGTAACTCTTATGAACTTATCCTCTGCAGCAGAGGTAACTCTGGGTCTTCCTTTGACGGGGAGGTCCTTATGAGAGCCAATTTCAACATAGCGTTTGATGGTTTCTGTGACTGCACTTGAAGAAAGTTCTTGAAATGTTCCGGATTGACTGACTTTCATGTCTTAAAGTAATGATAGACTGTCGTTTCTCTTTGCTTATTTGAGCTCTTTCTTGCCATAATATGGAACTTGGTCTTTTACCAAATAGGGCTGTCTTCTGTATACCACCCCTACCWTGTCACAACGCAACTGATTGCCTCAAACGTATTAAGAWGGAAAGAAATTAACAAGGCACACCTGTTAATTGAAATGCATTCCAGGTTACTGCCTCATGAAGCTGGTTGAGAGAATCCCAAGAGTGTACAATGCTGTCATCAAGGCAAAGGGTGGCTACTTCGAAGAAATGTTGATTTGTTTAACACGTTTTGGGTTACTACATTATTCCATATGTGTTATTTCATAGTTTTGATGTCTTCACTTTTATTCTACAATGTAAAAAATAGTAATAAATTAAGAAAATCCCTGGAATGAGTAGATGTGTCCAAACATTTGATGGGTACTGTATGTAAATAAGGTATTTTTCACTTTGTCATTATGGGGTATGGTGTGTAGAGTGTTGAGAGAAAAAATATATTTAATCCATTTTAGAATCAGGCTGTAACGTAACAAAATGTGGAAAAAGTCAAGGGGTCTGAGTACATTCCGAAGGCACTGTATATGGTTTTAGAAAATGTGCTTGACATGAATCGACATGAAATGTTCCTGACCCTTTTGAAAATATTTCCTGTAGAAAACGTTTGCTTTTTTGTGTTTGTTAACCTTTCTGGCGCAGGCGTTCCGCTAGCGACCCACCTCGACAACATCCGGTGAAATTGCAAAGCGCCAAATTCAAAATCTAGAAATAGTCATAATAAACATTCATAAAAAATACAAGTGTTATACATCGGCTTAAAGATTAACTTCTTGTTAATCCAGGTGCTTTGTCAGATTTCAAAAAGGCTTTACGGCGAAAGCATACCATGCGATTATCTGAGGACAGCGCCCCGCTTACAAAAAGCATACAGACATTTTACAACCAAGTAAAGGAATTACAAAAGTCAGAAATAGCGATAAAATGAATCACTTACCTTTAAAGATCTTCATATGGTTGCAGTCACAAGAGTCCCAGCTACACAATAAGTGTTTGTTTTGTTCGATAAAGTCCCTCTTTATATCCCAAAAACTCTGTTTTGTTGGCAGGTTTTGTTCAGTAATCCACTGGCTCAAAGGCGGTCAAAACATGCAGACAAATACATCCTAATAGTACCGGTAAAGTTTGTCGAAACATGTCAAACAATGTTTAGAATTAATCCTCAGGTTGTCAATTGTCTAAATAATCGATAATATTTCAACCGAACAATAGCGTATTCAATAGAAAGGAAAAACAACGAAGGGCGTGCACTTGGTCACACGTGCACACCAGCTCTGCATTCTTCCTCAGTCCACTGACAGAAAGGTCTCATTCTTCTTCATTTTTCAGAAAACAAGCCTGAAACAATGTCTAAAGACTGTTGACATCTAGTGGAAGCCATAGGAACTGCAATCTGGGTCCTAACCCATTAGATACTCTATAGGCATTCATTTGAAAATACCCACATAAAAAAAATCCCACTTCCTGGATGGATTTTCCTCAGGTTTTCGCCTGCCATATCAGTTCTGTTATACTCACATACATTATTTTAACAGTTTTGTAAACTTTAGAGTGTTTTCTATCCAAATCTAGCAATTATATGCATATCCTAGTTTCTGGGCCTAAGTAACTTTGGACACGCTTCTCATGCAGACGTCGAAATACTGCCCCTAAGCCATGAATCAGCTTCGGGATTGGTGTCCCGTCCACGGGATGGTTGAGCTAATGTAGGCTAATGCGATTAGCATGAGGTTGTAAGTAACAAGAACATTTCTCAGGACATAGACATATCTGATATTGGCAGAAAGCTTAAATTCGTGTTAATCTAACTGCACTGTGCAATTTACTGTACTTATTACAGTGAAATAATACCATGCTTGTTTGAGGAGAGTGCACAGTTTTGAACATGAAAAGTTATTAATAAACAAATTAGGCACATTTGGGCAGTCTTGATACAACATTTTGAACAGAAATGCAATGGTTCATTGGATCAGTCTCAAACTTTGCACATACACTGTTGCCATCTAGTGGCCAAAATCTAAATTGCATCTGGGCTGGGATAATACATTATGGCCTTTCTCTTGCATTTCAAAGATGATGGTACAAAAAAAATACAAAAGAATGATTGGTTTGTTCTTTGTATTATATTTTACCAGATCTATTGGGTTATATTCTACTACATTACTTTCACATTTCCACAAACTTCAATGTGTTTCCTTTCAAATGGTACCAAAAATATGCATATCTTGTGCTTCAGGGCCTGAGTTACAGGCATTTAGATTTGGGTATGTCATTTTAGGCCAACATTGAAAAAAGGGGCAGATCGCAAGGTAAACCCTTTGAAGAAGTGAATGGATAGAGCTCCATTTCTATTTTCAACAGGAAACATTTTCAAAGGCGTCAGGAACATTGAATGTCGATTGCATGTTAAAGGAAAACATTTGAAGATGTGAATTGACAGAGCTCTGTTTCTTTCAACAGGAGAGGCCAGATCAAGGTGCATCCACTCTACCACATTAAATGATTAGCCACAACCATGAGCAGACAGACCTGTCTCTCAATGGTGTTAAGAATGAACAAAAATTCAGGAGAGCGGACCAGACTTGAATGTATCATTTAATTAGTTGCCTTTAATTTAGGGATAGGCGTCCCACTAGTGGGATACCAGCCGACAACATCCTGTGAAATTGGAGGGCGCGCAATTCAAATAAATAATCGTAATATTAAACATTCATGAACATACAAGTATCTTATATCATTTACAACTGCGTTGTCCGATTTACAATAAGCTTTATGGCGAAAGCATACCATGCGATTGTTTGAGGACAGCGCCCCACATCAACATTTTTCAACCAAATCACAAATAGCGATTAAATAAATCACTTACTTTTGAAGATCTTCCTCTGTTTGCAATCCCAAGGGTCCCAGCTACAACATGAATGGTTGTTTTGTTAGATAAAATCATTTTTTATATCCCAAAAAGTCTGTTTAGTTGGCGCCATTGATTTCAGTAATCCACTCATTCAACATGCAGACAAAGGAGTCCAAAAAGCTACTGCTAAACTTCGTCAAAACAAGTCAAACGATGTTTCTATTTAATCCTCAGGTACTCTAAAATGTAAATAAACTATAGTATTTCATACGGAAAGTAGTATGTTCAATAGGAAAGCAAAATTAGTAAGCGCGCACCGACAGACGGATATTGTTCCGGTGATCTCCTCACCAAAACTCAAAATTCTTGCTTTTTTTTCAAAAAACAAGCCTGAAACCTTGAATAAAGACTGTTGACATCTAGTGGAAGCCATAGGAATTGCAATCTGGGAGATGGATTTATATAGGAACAATAGGTTTCCATTATAAGAGCCTGGGCCCTAAAGAAAAATAATTCTGGGTTGGTTTTCAATGGGATTTTCGCCTGCCATATCAATTCTGTTATAGTCTTAGACATTATTTTAACAGTTTAAGAAACTTCAACGTGTTTTCTATTCAATGCTACCAATTATATGCATATCCTGGCTTCTGGGCCTGAGTAACAGTCAGTTTACTTTGGGCACGTCAGTCAGGCGGAAATTCAGGAAACTAGACCCTATCCCAGGGAGCCTTTAACACAGCTCCCAGCTCCCTACTAGCTCAATAAGCACCAGCTGCTACTAACTGCCAATCAGTGTCCACGCCTGTTGCAACACTTTAACTAGTTGCCATGAATGCAGCTCCTCAACAGCATCAGCTGCAACATATTGCTATTTAGCCTCCACACCGTGCCTCACTATGCTTAATCACCACTGCCACCCGACTTAAACCTGACCAAACTAACATTCATTTGTGTTCTGCATTGCATGTTGCATTGCATGACACTGTGCGTTATTAGCCTTGTCAAGGCATGCTGAGCAAGTTCTCCACTAAGCAAGTACATTTTTATATTTTGTTGAATCTCGCACCTGCTCCCATCAGGTCTCGTTCCCAAAACTCTACTGTGTTTGTCTCTCAACCTTGCTGCTGAAATTAGTTGGCTCTTGGCGCCTCACGCTTTAGAGTTTTAGTTAGCTTTCAACTGTTGACTCTTTATATCCCTAGTTCCTCTCCAGGCTCCTAGAAAGAATGTCGCAGGAAGGTAATGGCTGCCGTTTTACAGGCTCCTAACCAATTGTGCTATTTTGTGTTTTTTTTCGCAATGTTTGTAAATGATTTTGTACATAATGTTAATGCTACTGTCTCTTATGACCGAAAAGAGCTTCTGTATATCAGAACAGCAGATTTTTTATTTAATGAGTCTGACGCAAAGGATATAATGTTGCTCCCAGACAAGGCCCAAATCCCTGTCATTCGCGTGAAGAAAAGAAGAAAATACAGCGGGAGGCGATCAGGGAGCCTTGCGAGAATTCGTCGGCGAGTGGGTAACCCGCCTCTATCATCTGTTCTATTGGCCAATGTGCAATCACTGGAGAATAAACTGGATAAGCTCCGTTCGAGACTATCCTACCAACAGGACATTAAAAACTGTAATATCTTGTTTTTGTCTGAGTCATGGCTGAACGATGACACAGATAAAATGCAGTTGGCTGGGTTTTCCGTGCATCAGTACGACAGAACAGCTAAACTCAACAAAAAAAGACACAGCCCTTTTTCAGGACCCTGTCTTACAAAGATAATTCCTAAAAATGCAAATAACTTCACAGATCTTCATTGTAAAGGGTTTAAACACTGTTTCCCATACTTGTTCAATGAATCATAAACATTAATGAACATGCACCTGTGGAATGGTCATTAAGACACTAACAGCTTACAGACGGTAGGCAATTAAGGTCACAGTTATGAAAACTTAGGACACTAAAGAGGCCTTTCTACTGACTCTGAAAAACACCAAAAGAAAGATGCCAGGGTCCCTGCTCATCTGCGTGAACATGCCTTCGGCATGCTGCAAGGAGGCATGAGGACTGCAGATGTGGCCAGGGCAATATCCCTCCATCAACGCACATCCCTCCATCAGTGCTCAGACTGTCTGCAAGAGAGGCTGGACTGAGGGCTGGACTGAGGGCTTGTAGGCCTGTTGTAAGGCAGGTCCTCACCAGACATCACCGGSAACAACGTRGCCTATGGGCACAAACCCASKGTCACTGGAAGGACTGGCAAAAAGTGCTCTTCACTGACGAGTCGCGGTTTTGTCTCACCYGGGGTGATGGTCGGATTCGCGTTTATCGTRGAAGGAATGAGCGTTACATCGAGGCCTGCACTCTGGAGCGGGATCAATTTGGAGGTGGAGGGTCTGTCATGGTCTGGGGCYGTGTGTCACAGCATCATCGYACTGAGCTTGTTGTCATTGCAGGCTATCTCAACGCTGTYCATTACAGGGAAGACATTCTCTTCCCTCATTTGGTACCCTTCCTGCAGGCTCATCCTGACATGACCCTCCAGCATGACAATGCCACRAGCCATACTACTCGTTCTGTGACTGATTTCCCTGCAAGACAGGAATGTCAGTGTTCTGCCATGGCCAGGGAAGAGCACAGATCTCAATCCCATTGAGCACGTCTGGGACCTGTTGGATCGGAGGGTGAGGGCTAGGACCATTCCCCCCAGAAATGTCCGGGAACTTACAGGTGCCTTGGTGGAAGAGTGGGATAACATCTTACAGCAAGAACTGGCATATCTGGTGTAGTCCATGAGGTGGAGATGCACTGCAGTACTTAATGCAGCTGATAGCCACACCAGATTCTGAGTGTTAATTTTGATTTTGACCCCCCCCCCTTTGTTCAGCGACACATTATTCAATTTCTGTTAGTCACATGTTGTGGAACTTGTTCAGTTCATGTCTCAGTTGTTGAATCTTGTTATGTTCATACAAATATTTACAAATATTTATGTTAAGATTGCTGAAAATAAACGCAGTTGACAGTGAGAGGACGTTTCTTTTTTTGCTGAGTTCATGACCGGTAAGACGAGGGGTGGGGGTGTCTGTCTATTTGTCAATAACTGCTGGTGCGCAATGTCTAATATTATGGCAGTCTCGAGGTACTGCTTGCCTGAGGTAGAGAACCTCATGATAAGCTGTAGACGACACTATCTACCAAGAMAGTTTATCTATATTTTTCGTAGCTGTGCACAAAGCTAGACGTGCACAAAGTAGACGTGCACAAAGCTCTCCCTCGCCCTCCATTTGGAAAATCTGACCATAAMTCTATCCTCCTGATTCCTGCTTACAAGCAAAAACTYAAGCAGGAAGTACCAGTGACTCGCTCAACACGGAAGTGGTCAGAMGATGCGGATGCTATGCTGCAGGACTATTTTGCTAGTAAAGACTGGAATATGTTCCGGGATTCATCCAATGTATTGYGGAGTATACATACCACAATCAGCGGCTTCGTCAATAAGTGCATRGACGACATTGTCCTCACAGTGACCGTACGTACATATCCCAACCAGAAGCCATGGATTACAGGCAACATGAGCACCGAGCTAAAGGCTAGAGCTGCCGCTTTCAAGGYGCGGGACACTAATCCGGACGCTTATAAGAAATCCTGCTATGCTCTCAGACAAACCATCAAARAGGCAAAGCATCAATACAGGACTAAGATTGAATCCTACTACATGTGGCAGGACTTGCAAAATATTACAGACTACAAAGGGAAACCCAGCCGMGAGCTGCCAAGTGACGCGAGCCTACCAGATGGGCTAAATGCCTTTMATGCTCGCTTCGAGGAAAGCAACACTTAAGCATGCATGAGAGCACCAGCTGTTCCGGATGGCTGCGTGATAACGCTCTCCATAGCCAACGTGAGCAAGAACTTTAAACAAGTCAACATTCACAAGGCCGCAGGGGCAGACGGATTACCAGGAKATGCACTCAGAGCATGCGAGGACCAACTGGCAAATGTCTTCACTGACACTSTCCCTGACCAAGTCTGTAATTCTTAKATTTTTCAAGCAGACCACCATAGTCCCTGTGCCCAATAGAGCAAAGGTAACCTGCCAAAATGACTACATAGCACTCACTTCGGTAGCCATGAAGTGCTTTGAGAGGCTGATCATTGCTCACATCAACACCATTATCCAGGAAACCCTAGACCCACTCCATTTCACATACCGCCCCAACAGATGCACAGATGACGCAATCTCAATCGCACTCCACACTGCCCTTTTCTCACCTGGACAAAAGGAACACCTATTTGAGAATGCTGTTCATTGACTACAGATCAGCGTTCAACACCATATTGCCCACAAAGCTCATCACTAAGCTAAGGACCCTGGGACTAAACACTTCCCTCTGCAACTCGATCCTGGACTTCCTGACGGGCCGCCCCCAGTTGGTAAGGGTAGGCAACAACACATCTGCCACGCTGATCCTTAACACGGGGGCTCCTCAGGGGTGCGTGGTTAGTCCCCTCCTGTACACCCAGTTCACCACYACTGRMTGGCCAAGCACYACTCCAACACCATCATTAAGTTTGCTGATGACACAACAGTGTTAGGCTGATCACCGACAACGATGAAACAGTCTATCGGGAGGAGGTCAGAGACCTGGCAGTGTGGTGCCAGCACAACTACCTCTCCCTCAACGTGAGCAAAACAAAGGAGATTATCGTGGAATACAGGAAAAGGAGTGCTGAAAATGCCCCCATTCGCATCAATGGTGCTGTAGCTGAGCAAGTCGAGAGATTCAAGTTCCTTGGTGTTCACATCACCAACAAACTATCATGGTCCAAACACAACAAGAATGTCGTGAAGAGGGCACGACAACCCCTTTTCCCCCTCAGGAGACTGAAAAGCTTTGGCATGGGTCCCCAGATTGTCAAAAAGTTCTACAGCTGCACCATCGAGAGCATCCTGACCGGTTGCATCCCCACCTGGTATGGCAACTGCTCGGCATCCGACCGCAAGGCGCTGCAGATGGTAGTGCGTACAGCCCAGTACATCACTGGGGCCAAGCTTCCTGCTATACCAGGTGGTGTCAGAGGAAGGCCCTAGTCAAAGACTCCAGCCACTCTAGTCATAGACTGTTCTCTCTGCTACCGTACGGTAAGCGGTACCGGAGTGCGCATCATGGTCCAAAGAGTCTTCTAAGCGCTTCTACCCCCACGCATAAGAACTCTGAAATCTTAAGTCAATGGTACCCAACTATTTGTATTGCGCTCGCCCCCTTCTAACAGATGCTATCTCTGTTTTCTATGCATGTCCTTATCATAATACGTACATGTACATATGACTAATTACTTGACACGGTGCCCCTGCACATTGAAATCTGTACAGTCCCTTGTATAAGCACCATTATTGATTATTTACTGGCTGCTCTTTCTAATTATGTTATATTATTCTTACTTTTTGTTGGTTATTCTTAAGGTAGCATTTCAACTATAAGGTCTACACCCGGTTGTATTCGGCGCATGTGACAAATAAATTGATTTGATCATGACCAGCAAGCTGCCTGCTTCAGAACATTTTGGGAAATATTTTAGAGGTGGAAATTCTCTGGGAATTCAATGGAATTAACAGAAATATAATGCATTAATTGAATGAACATTTAAATATTTTTTTGCATTGGATTATATTTACATACTCTATGAGGAGACAGAACATAAACTTTTTACCTTATCATAAGTAGACAATAATTGCAAATTATTAAATCTCCAATGATAAAAATTAAACATTTATTAAAAATTGAACCTTAATTAAGGAGTTTGACTTTTCTTCAATGTGATGACTTTCACTGACTCAAAAGGGAAATATTGAATGATCCCATATGCATCCATGCATCTCCAAAAGTTTTACTCTATTCCTGCCACAATGATTAGTCTATTAATTTACATTTACATTTAAGGTCATTTTAGCCAGCGCCTTATCCAGAGCGATAAAGCTAAAGCTTTGGTTGTCTTCCTCTCAGGCTTCCATTCTTCTCCCTGGACCTCCTCAATGTCCACTCTTGAACATCAGACTCTGGGCCTCATCTTCACTGTCACTTCCAACTTTATTGAGAATGGCTCATTGTCAGGCTCAAAAAGCCTCAAATTTGCCCGGATGGCGACAATTTCTCAACCCTTGTTCAGCCGGTTGGTGATTTGGTGTGTGTGTTCACAAACAAGGACAGTTGCGCTCTGAGGGAGGCTGATTGGTGGGATTTGTAGGATGATGGAGGCAACAGGGGAAGCGCCTCAATTCCACCAGGTGGCTGATGAAATATGTTGGCACGACTGCCATAATGCATCTCATCCCAAAGCCTGCTTGGAAGTGTCACCAGACTGCCAAGAACCTTGCCCTCTTCAGGTCAAGGTGGCGAGACACGGTAGTGATGACACAAGGCTAGTTGATCTCTGCCACAGACAGGATGCTCTTGCAGCATACTTGGGGTCCAACATGTACGCTGCGGCTGTATGGGCTTCAGGCAGAAGTCTTCACGCTTTTGATGTATTTCAGAACTGCAGTTTCCTCTGCTTGGAGCAAGTGAATGGCGGGCAGTACGTATTTCTTCTCTTACATCTGCAAGCAGAGTCTGAACATCAGACAGGATGGCATTGTCTCCCTCAGTCCGTGCAATGGCTACTGCTATAGGTTTCAGGAGGTCAGGCTGCTTACCCCCCTCTCCCAAAATACATAATCCAGGAGGATCTTCTCGATGGGGCTGTCCATATCGGCAGACTGATATGGCCATTTCTTGGAGACTTCTTCCCCTCCAGGAGACTGTCGAACATGATGACGACACCACCCCTACGGGTGTTGCTGGGCTGCTTCAATGTGATGCTCTTATTCTTCTCACTTTGCTTGGTGAGGTAGATTGCTGCTATAACATGATGACCCTTCACTTATATAACCATTGTTTTCAGTGCCATGACGTCCTTGKGGAGCAGATTCAATGCATGAGCAGCACAGCCAAATAGATGTGATGTGAGGGTAGGACTACTCCACTTTAGACCAAGCAGCCTTCATGTTCGCAGCTTTGTCTGTCACCAGTGCAAATATCTTCTGTGTTCCAAGGTCATTGATGACTGCCTTCAGCTCATCTGCAATGTAAAGACTGATGTGTCTCTTGTCCCTTGTGTATGTGCTCTTGTATAATAAGTGGTTGAGGGGTGGAGATGATGTAGTTAATTATTCCATTGCCCACGAACATTCGACCACACATCAGAGATGATTGCAATACAGTCTGCTTTCTCTATGATTTGCTTGACCTTCTCTTGAACTCTGTTGAACTCTGCATCCAGCAAATGAATAGATAAAGTATGTCTGGTTGGAGGGCTGTCTGGTTGGAGGGCTGTCTGGTTGGAGGGCTGTATGCTGGGCGAAGAACATTCAGAAATCTCTTCCAATACACATTGCCTGTGAGCATCAAAGGTGAACCAGTTGCATACACAGCTCGAGCAAGACATTCATCAGCATTTCTCTGACTACGTTCCTCCATTGAGTCAAAAAAAACTTCTGATTCCAGGAGGACCATGAGCTGTTGCTATCAATAAGGTGTCTGATTCATCATTTTTACCTCAAATAGAAGTTGAGGGGCTTTTGTCAGAGGTTGCTTGTTGTGAGCGCTGAGGGAACTTTAAGCACTTGGCCAGATGATTCTGCATCTTTGTTTCATTCTTCACATATGATTGGCACAGTATTTGCAAATGTACACAGCTTTTCCTTCTACATTAGCTGCAGTGAAATGTCTCCACACATCAGATAGTGCCTGTGGCATTTTCCTGTGAAGATTAGAAAATAAATTGTATTTTTTTTTAAAATTAAATAACATGTACAGATAAAGTTAGATTAAACAACTCCTTTGTAAGATAAATGTTTTAAAATGAAACATGTATGGAAACAGGTGAATTAACACTCCTCAMWTAGCAGGCTCAAGCAAGCTGAATCCCACATGGTAGCAAAAACTAACTAGCAGAAATTGTTTGAAATTATTTAAACACACTTTGCAGTTGGCTACTATTTACTAGTTAACAAATTATCTGTGGTATAACATATATTCCCCCACCCAATATTGTAAACAAAACTTACCAGAAGGTTTACCAGAAAGTCACCACCGGGCCACCCCAGGTGGTGAGGGTAGGTAACAACATCTCCACCCCGCTGATCCTCAACACTGGGCCCCCCAAGGGTGCGTTCTGAGCCCTCTCTGTACTCCCTGTTCACCCACGACTGCGTGGCCATGCACGCCTCCAACTCAATACATCAAGTTTGCGGACGACACTACAGTGGTAGGCTTGATTACCACAACGACGAGACGGCCTACAGGGAGGAGGTGAGGGCCCTCGGAGTGTGTGTCAGGAAAATAACCTCACACTCAACGTCAACAAAACAAAGGAGATGATTGTGGACTTCAGGAAACAGCAGAGGGAGCACCCCCTATCCACATCGACGGACAGTAGTGGAGAGGGTAGTAAGTTTTAAGTTCCTCAGTGTACACATCACGGACAAACTGAATTGGTCCACCCACACAGACAGCGTTGTGAAGAAGGCGCAGCAGCGCCTCTTCAACCTCAGGAGGCTGAAGAAATTCGGCTTGTCACCAAAAGCACTCACAAACTTCTACATATGCACAATCGAGATCAATCACACAATCAATCACATTAAACAACATGGTTAGCTAACATGATAGGAGAAAAACATGTAACATCTAAACATGGTCTCACTGACTCACGTGGTCAAATGAGCTGGAACAACCCCTTGTCAGGTGACAGAGTTCATATGGCTGCTCTTCCTGCCACAACAGAGGTTAGTGTTCCTAGAGAAAGTTCCAGGTACAAGTTTCCGCCCCCCCCCCCCCACTAAATGCTAACCTTAACAGGAGAGGAGCATGCAGAGGAGAGGTGGAGAGGAAGAAGGAGGCAAGAGAGGAGAGGAGAGTTAGGTCTCTATTCAATCTGTATTGCTGAAGAACGACCAATTGCGTGATTAAAAATGTGAAGGTAATTTCCGATTGCGCCGACATGAATGCAGTTTCCGCTAATGCGGGAACATTGCCTTTAAATTTAAATCGTGCTGTAACACTGAACTTCCGTAAGACGMATTGAATAGAGCCCTTAAGCGAGTCAGAGATAGTCTCAGAGAGTCAGAGGCAAAGAGAATCAGAGAGCGGCAGAGGGAGGCCTAGAGGTTCTGATCGTACCTTGAGGCTGGAGCAGGAGGAGCGTTGCGCCCTTGTCGAGGAGCTGCCTCCGTTCTCTGTCGTCCCTCTCTCCTTGGCCGCCGGCTCCATCCTACACAGATGGCTCTCGTTTCCCTTGGGCAAAGTTACCCTTATGGAATGTCTTGGCATTGATGCATGCAACCCTGCAAATAGATGATTCAAGCATGTGACCCAGATCTCTTCCTATCCAGAAAATAAGTCAGCATTGCATTGCTCCAGTCCAAAGGCTAGGAAGGCCAACGGATTAAATTAGATTAAGAGTTTTTAGGAATGCAGTCCACGGGAAATAAATAACAGTATTTTATTAGGAAAACAAATGGTTTAAGTAGCATATCATAGATTAAGACTATCGACTGAGATTTGACTTTGGGCAACAACAAAAAAAGAAAATCAGTTCGCGCCCAGGCTCTGTCGCAGCCGGCCGCGACCGGGAGGTCCGTGGGGCGAGGCACAATTGGCCTCACGTCGTCCGGGTTAGGGAGGGTTTGGCCGGTAGGGATATCCTTGTCCCATCGCGCACCAGCGACTCCTGTGGCGGGCCGGGCGCAGTGCGCGCTAACCAAGGTCGCCAGGTGCACGGTGTTTCCTCCGACACATTGGTGCGGCTGGCTTCCGGGTTGGATGCGCGCTGTGTTAAGTGCGGCTTGGTTGGGTTGTGTTTCGGAGGACGCATGGCTTTCGACCTTCGTCTCTCCTGAGCCCGTACGGGAGTTGTAGCAATGAGACAAGATACTAATTACTAACAATTGGATACCACGAAATTGGGGAGAAAAAGGGGGTAACAAAAATATTTAAAAAATWAAAAAATGAATAAAAAAAGAAAATCAAAGGGGAGATGACACTCAAATACTGCCTAAATCCTAGAATCTTGCTCCTACTTCCAGGAATGTATTGATGAATCATTAATTCAACCAAAGAGCCTTAGACATGAGAGAACTATGTGATCTAGACGCAACCTGTCCAGAGAACCCACCCACCTCTCTCTCTCTCTCTCACACTCACTGACACATGCAGACATACACATTCTCTTTCTCTCATCCCTCTCCCACTCTGTCTCTCTCTTGCACTCTCCCCTCCTTCTCCCCCTTCCCTGTCTCTCAGGCAGCCTACAACCTTATGAATAGTAAATAGCTTCCCCTCATCCACTCAAATGATCCAATCAAAATAGTATATTTCTGTAGCTGCAAGCAGCCATGCTGGTATCCAAGCTTTGGCCCAGTATAACCATCAGGACAAATTGGACACAACACTCTTGGATGAGCTACACACACATATATATATATATATATATATATATATATATATATATATATATATACACATACATACATACACACACAAAAGTATGTGGACACCCCTTCAAATGAGTGGATTTGGCTATTTCAGCCACACCCGCTGCGGCCAGGTGTATAACATCGAGCACACAGCCATGCAATCTCCATAGACAAACATTGGCAGTAGAATGGCCTTACTGAAGAGATCAGTGACTTTCAATGTGGCACAGTCATAGGATGCCACCTTCACAAGTCAGTTCGTTACACTCCTGCCCTGTTKGTGCTTCCCTGGTCAACTGTAAGTGCTGTTATTGTGAAGTGGAAACATCTAGGAGCAACATCAGCTCAGCTGCGAAGTGGTAGGCCACACAAGCTCACAGCGCGTAAAAAATCGTCTGTACTCAGTTGCAACACTCACTACCGAGTTCCAAACTGCCKCTGGAAGCAATGTCAGCACAATAACTGTTCGTCCGGAGGTTCGTGAAATGGGTTTCCATGGCRGAGCAGCCGCACACAAGATGACCATGTGCAATGCCAAGTGTCAGCTGGAGTGGTGTTAAGCTCGCCGCCATTGGCCTCTGGAGCAGTGGAAACGTGTTCTCTGGAGTGATGAATAATACTTAACCATCTGGCAGTCCAGCGGATGAATCTGAGTTTGGCGGATGCAAGGAGAACACTACCTGCCYAAATGCATAGTGCCAACTGTAAAGCTTGGTAGAAGAGGAACAATGGTCTGGGGCTGTATTTATGGTTCGGGCTAGGCCCCTTAGAATCATTCTAGACGATTCTGCGCTTCCAACTTTGTGGCAACAGTTTGGAGAAGGCCCTTTCCTGTTTCAGCACGACAATGCACCCATGCACAAAGTGAGGTCCATACAGATATGGTTTGTTGAGATAGGTGTTGAACAACTTGACTGACACATTTGGGATGAGTTGGATCGCCGACTGCGAGCCAGGCCTAATCGCCCAACTTCAGTGCCCAACCTCACTAATGCTCTTGTGGCTGAATGGAAGCAAGTCCCTGCAGTACTGTTCTAGTGGAAAGCCTTGCCAGAAGAGTGGAGGCTGTCATAGCAGCAAAGGGGGGACCAACTCCATATTAATGCCCATGATTTTTTTTAAATATTCGACAAGCAGGTGTCCACATACTTTTGGTCATGTAGTGTACTTCTGTACTTCTTACCACGTTTCCCAAATATCAGATCTCAAATCAAACAAGATCATCCAATATGCTTTTGATGGATTTTGGACCATTTTAATGATGTTGACTACTTGAAACGTCTTCTACTCGAGAACCGCTCGACCGATCAGCACCAATATTTTCCAAGACTCTAGTTCAAACAACATGGCCGTTATAAGCCAACAGCACTACCATGAGGCCAAACAGAACCAAACTCTACAGGTTAGCTAGATTCACGTCGCTGAGCATGTGTGCCAAAAATGTGTGCCAAATGTCATGACTTTGTCAAACAGATCAAGAGATATTGATATATGGTGGATCATATGTTGAGTCTTGACAGTGTTGGGTACATTTTGTTTTGTTTCAATACGAATAACCATGTCTGATTTATATCCATTTGAATGTTTATTGGTCAGTTCCTGCCATGTTTGAGATGCTAGCCTGGAAAAACATGCATTGTGAGACCTTGGTCCAAAGGTGCCATGTGTCAAGGCWGCAGCTACTCTTTCTGGGGTCCGGCAAAATTAAGGCACTTATACAATTTTAAAAACATTACAATACATTCATCACAGAATTCACAACACACTAAGTGTGTGCCCTCAGGCCCATACTCCACTACCAGATATCTACAACACAAAATCCATATGTAGGTGAGTATAGTGCGTATGTTATGTGTGTGTGTAAGCACCTGTCTGTGCCTATGTTTGTGTTACTTCACAGTCCCCGCTGTTCCATAAGGTGTATTTTTACCTGCTATTTAAATCTGATTCTACTGCTTGCATCAGTTACCTGATGTGGAATATAGTTCCATGTAATCATGGCTCTATGTAGTACTGTGCGCCTCCCCTAGTCTGTTCTGGACTTCAGGATTGTGAAGAAAACTCTGGTGGCAAGTCTTGTGGGGTATGCATGGCTGTCCGAGCTGTGTGCTAGTATTTTAAACAGACAGCTCAGTAACTTCAGCTTGTTAACACCTCTTACAAAACATGTCATGAGGAAGTCAATCTCTCTTCCACTTTGAGCCATGAGAGATTGACATGCATGTCATTAATGTTAGCTCTCCGTGTACTTTTAAGGGCCAGCCGTGCTGACCTGTTCTGAGCCAACTGCAATTTCCCCTCTTTGTGGCACCTGGCCACACGACTGAACAGTAGTCCAGGTGCGGCAAAACCAGGGCCTGTAGGACCTGCCTTGTTGATAGTGCTGTTAAGAAGGCAGAGAAGCACTTTATTATGTACAGACTTCTCCCCATCTTAGCTACTGTTGCATCAATATGTTTTGACCATGACAGTTTACAATCCAGGGTTACTCCAAGCATTTTAGTCACCTCAACTTGCTCAATTTCCACATTATTCATTGCGAGATGTAGTTGAGGTTTAGGGTTTAGTGAATGATTTGTCCCAAATACAATGCTTTTAGTTTTGGAAATATTTAGGACTAACTTATTCCTTGCTACCCATTCCAAAACTAACTGCAGCTCTTTGTTAAGTGTTGCAGTAATTTCAGTCGCTGTAGTAGCTGACGTGTATAGTTTTGAGTCATCCGCATACATAGACACACAGGCCTTACTCAAAGCCAGTGGCATGTCGTTAGTAAAGATTGAAAAAAGCAAGGGGCCTAAACAGCTACCCTGGGGAATTCCTGCTTCTACCTGGATTATGTTTGAGAGGCTTCCATTAAAAAACACCCTCCGTGTTCTGTTATACAGGTAACTCTTTATCCACATTATAGCAGGAGGTGTAAAGCTATAACACAAGTTTTTCCAGCAGCAGACTAAGATCGATAATGTCAAAAGCTGCACTGAAGTCTAGTTTTCTTATCGGCTGTTGTTATTGTGGTAATGTGTTGTTGTCTAGATTTAGTATTAGGACCTATGTACCGAATTTCAGGAGTCTAGCTCAAACGGGGTGAGGGGCGTGAGCTTCTAAAGTTAGCATTTTAAATTGCTTGTTATAACGCCCCCATGTGGCCAATTGGCCTGGCATTGCATGATGGTTAAAGGGCCACACCCTCTCATGCAATGCCAGGCCAATTGGCCACATGGGGGCGTTATAACAAGCAATTTTTGTTGCAACCTCCTGGGCCTGACCGTCTCATAGGAATTTGCTTTTTATTCACCAATTCGAAAGAGTAAATAATAACCCAGCTTAATAACCCCTAATTAGAGTGGACCAAGTAATAACCCACCCTACCTCAGATGAAAAGCACAATGCTGAAAGACTGATAACCAATTACTGTTGGGTCACTACAGCCATCCCACCTCACTCTGTGTCCAATCACCATACATATTGCATCCTTAATGAAACCAAATAAGGCTTTCTGTCATTAAACACYTCTCGTTATCTTGTCCGTAATCTGGGTTGTAACATGGTCATTATCTGATATTTACATTAGCTGATAAATTGACATGGCGCCTCCGGGGAGCGAGAGCGAGACCTCCCCATTAGTCATGTGAGAGCGCTATGCTGGGTACAGCACGATAAGTAGCTGCAGGGTGTCACTCAGCAGGCAATCAACCTGGTGTTGATTGTAAAAGGCTTCTCTCTCTCTGACTCACCTAGAAAGCAACACAATAACAGTCGATAAGAAACTCATTCACTGGTAGGCCTACAGTGCTTACATACAGGTCCTGATACAGACCTGGATAAACCGTTTGTATGTGAAGCTGTGGCCCACAGAGTGAATCACTCAGGTTAGTCTTGAAATTAAAACCTTCCCAACTCACACCATGGTAACCTGTTACAGCTATCCTACAATCCAATCTCTATATGACTAACTACAGAACTCCATATACTGGAGCGCATGACTGCTACACCAGATGAGCAGTTCCAYAGCACTCCTGTCTCCAAGGATATGCTTATTATATTCACCAACTTAGTAGAGAGATCCACAGTGTTGTTCCAATTTCATACACTAAGTCTGATTCACTTTTWTTWTTTTTATTTTATAATTGAGTTATAGGAACTTGGACCTTTTTGACATATTTCTGCCTGGATTTTTGTATGCCTAACACTGAGTCTGGATAAAATGCTGCGGATTAATCCCTTATCGACAAAGGAATCAGAATTAAACAGGATTAGTAGCCTAAATTCTTTAATCATATTTGAGAAAACAGAACAGAAATGCTGTGGTTACTTATTTTTTCACTGTAACTGGTACTGGGTTCAATCAGTAGCCTAGCTGTCATTGACCAACTATAGATTTTTTCCTGCAGATGAACAAACTTGCTATTTTTAAGGAGGATGTAATTTAGAAATCTCAGCAACAACTGTACAAGTGGCGGTTATGTAACAGGCTCGTAATACCGATTTTACAAAATGAACATTTTGGACAGCAGAATAGTTTAAAGAGCAATTAGGAGTGAAAGGGTGGAGAGAGAGAGAGAGAGAAATAGAGAGGGGAGAGGTAAAATAAAGCTTTAAACACAATTATGCCCAAACATAAAGTGGTCCCTATAAGCTAGGGGTTACCATGAATTTGACAATATCTTACAGGCAAAAAACAGATCAAAAGGACATGGCAAAATGCTCAACCATTTATGGTTTAAGACTTGCTGCCACTCTAATCTGACCCCTATACAGTGCCTTCAGAAAGTATTCACACCCCTTTACTTTTTCCACATTGTGCTGTGTTACAGCCTGAATTTAAAATAGATTCAATTTAGATTTTATGTCACTGGCCTACACACAGTAAATCAGAGTATTTGTGAAATGCGCCTAATAGCCCTTACCGTGAAATGCTTACTTACAAGCCCTTAACGAACAAAGCAAGTAAGAAACACTTGCTAAAGAAACTAAAATAAAAAAAATAGTAACACAATAAAATAACAATAACATAAAAGGAGTACTGATACCGAGTCAATATGCAGGGGTATGGGTTAGTCGAGCTAATTGAGGTGATATGTTCAGTGCATTTAATCTGTTTTTCCCCCTCTTCAATCTACACACAATACCCCATAATGACTAAGCAAAAACAGTTTTTTTAGAGATGTTGAAGCACAGTGATTACACAGTGATTACAGCCTCAAGTCTTCTTGGGTATGACACTACAAGCTTGGCACACCAGTATTTGGGGAAGTAATCCCATTCTTCTCTGCAGATCCTCTCAAACTCTGGCAGGTTGAATGGGGAGCGTCGCTGCACAGCTATTTTCAGGTCAATCCAGAGATGTTTGATCGGGTTCAAGTCCGAGCTCTGGCTGGGCCACTCAAGGACATTCAGAGACTTGTCCCGAAGCGACTCCGGCGTTGTCTTGGTTGTGTGCTTAGGGTCATTTTCCTGTTGGACGGTGAACCTTCACCCCAGTCTGAGATCCTGAGCGCTCTGGAGCAGGTTATCACCAAGGATCTCTGTACTTTGCTCCGTTCATCTTTCCCTCAATCCTGACTAGTTTCCCAGTTGCTGGCACTGAAAAACATCCCCACAGCATGATGCGGCCACCACCATGCTTCACCGTAGGGATGCTGCCTGGTTTCCTCCAGACATGACGCTTGGCATTCAGGCCAAATAATTCAATTTTAGGCGTCATGAAGTGTTTAAACGTCTTACTCCAGTGGTTCCCAAACTTGGTCCTTAGGACCCCAAGAGGTGCACGTTTTGGTTTTTGCCCCAACACTACACAGCTGATTCAAATGATCAAAGCTTGATTAGTTGAATATTTGAATCAGCTGTGTAGTCCTAGGGCAAAAACCAAAACGTGCACCCCTTGGGGTCTTGAGGACCGAATTTGGGAAATCCTGTCTTACATCGGCTACGGGGAGCGTGATTACACAGTCATCTGGAACAGCTGGTGCGGTCATGCATTGTTCCATGTTGCTTGCCTCAAAGCGAGAATTGAAGGCATTTAGCTCGTCTGGTAGGCTAGCGTCACTGGGAAGCTCGTGGCTGGGTTTCCCTTTGTAATCTGTGATAGTTTGCAAGCTTTGCAACTTCCGACGAGCGTCAGAGCCAGTGTAGTAATATTCGATCTTAGTCCTGTATTGATGCTTTGCATGCTTGATGGTTCGTCAGAGCGCGTAAAGAGATTTCTTATAAGCGTCTTGACTAGTGTTCTGCTCCTTGAAAGCAGCAGCTCTAGCCTTTAGCTCAGTGCGAATGTTGCCTGTAATCCATGGCTTCTGGTTGGGATATGTACGTACGGTCACTGTGGGGACGATGTCGCCGATGCACTTATTAATGAAGCCGGTGACTGATGTGGTATACTCAATGCCATCGGATGAATCTCGGAGCATATTGCAGTCTGTGCTAGTGAAACAGTCCTGCAGCTTAGCATCCCCTTCATCGGACCACTTCCGTATTGAGCGCGTCACTAGTACTTCCTGTTTGAGTTTTTGCTCGTAAGCAGGAATCAGGAGGATAAAGTTATGGTCAGATTTGCCAAATGGAGGGCGACGGAGAGCTTTGTACGCATCTCTGTGTGAAGTAAAGGTGATCCAGAGTTTGTTTTCCTCTCGTTCAGTGGTGGGCAACTCCAGTCCTCGAGGGCCTGATTGGTGTCACACTTTTTCTCCATCCCTAGCAAACACAGCTGATTAATCAGATTTCATTCTAAACTAAAGATCATGATTAGGTGATTATTGCAGTTGTGTTAGCTGGGGCTGGGGGGAAACTGTGACACCATTCAGGCCCTTGAGGACTGGAATTGCCCACCCCTGCTCTAGTTGCACATGTGACATATTGATAGAAATTAGGTAAAACCGGATTTCTGTTTTCCTGCATTAAGAAGCGCCACAAGAAGCGCCACCTCTGGATAAGCATTTTCTTGTTTGCTTATGGCCTTATACAGCTCGTTGAGTATGGTCTTAGTAACAGCATCGATTTGTGGCGGTAAATAGACAGCTACAAATAATATAGATAAACTCTTTTGGTAAATATTGTGGTCTACAGATTATCATGAGGTACTCAAACGCAGGAGAGCACAACCTTTAAACCTAATATTAGACATTGCGCACCAGCTGTTGTTGATAAAGAAACACACACCACCACCCCTAATCTTACTGGAAAAACAGCACAATTGGTCAGGAGGTCATAAAACGGCAGCCATCCTCTCCGGCACCAATGTTAACTGATACCAGTTTTGACTTAAAGTGATTTGAAAATCTATGGCAAGACTTCAAAATGGCTGTCTAGCAATGATCAACTCTAGCAAATATTGTACAATCCAGGTGTGCAAAACTCTTAAGAGATTTACCCAGTAAGACTCACAGCTGTAATTGCTGCCAAAGGCGATTCTAACATGTATTGAATACTTATGTAAGCAAGATATGTGTTTTATTTTTCACACATTTATTACAAATGTTAGACCTTTTTCCACTTTGAAATTACAGAGTATTTGGTGTAGATCGTTGACAAAAAKAACAACAATTAAATCCATTTTAATCCCACAACAAAATGTGGGGGGAAATCTAAGGGTGTGAATACTTTCTGAAGGCACTGTACATTTTGAATTGATGACTCACTTTAAATACATAAGAGTGAAATTGTTACAGCATTCTCATTCAGGGGTGCAACAAATATAGCCTCTTACAAAGCACACCTCAAAATGTGTTAATGAGCCAAACGCTCTAACCACTAGGTTACCTACAGTAGGGCACTGTATTCTGTGGGGTGGAATTACAGTATCATTCGAAATATAGCAATTTTCTGACAATGCGCCATCATTTACWGTGTGCCGCACAGTTAAACATTTCTGAGTTTTTTTTTACTGTTGATAATACCTCAAATTACCGTATAAATTATAGTTTTCTGTTAGTGTAGGTAGGCAGATTCCTCACTTAAATTCACTGTGAATCTTTGATGCATAAAAAGCATAAATTATATGATTTGTGATGGAGTCATGGGTTTCCAAAAACACTCAGACTGCAAGTAGCCTAAATAAATAAACGCTAACTKAAATATTGTCTTCCTGGTCGACCTATCTGACAGSTTCGGTCTATTCCAGRTGTGATGCTCAGCATAAGTAAAGCGTCACAACAAAAGCTATCAAACACTTGTGTAGGAGAAAAAAAAATGTTGAGTCACTTACCAAGTCTACCACGAAACAATCGCCCTATATTTTCCAATGAGSTAATACAACAACCTATGACAAAAGCGCCTAATATTCCCGGTGGAAGAGAGTTTGGACAGCGCAGAGTGCGCGGCAGATGTCTCGYGCTCAGGGAAAACTTCTCATATGGATGAAGAGCAGTAAAGCCACCGGTTATTAAAGGTCATAGAATAAGGTATTTCTCAAACGTTCTTCTTCCCGCCTCTTGTCTTCATCACAATTCCAATTATCTAAATATTTGACCTCAATCAGACCGAGTTTCCACAACATTCTCGCTAAGAAGTTAAATCTGTTTGTGCAACCCTAACGCTGCTTGTAGAAAATMAGCTCACGCACGTGATAACACTTGAGAGGGAGAGAGGCTATGCGCACGGTATGATGATATGTATCCTACTTCCAGAATTGATTCGCTCAAACGCAAAGCTTCTCGATGGACAAAAAGTAAAACAACCGTTTTTAATTTGTCAACCGTTATTACGTTGTGATTGAAAATAGGTAAAGTGATGGGAAAGTTATTCATCTTCAAAGGGGCGTTGTGGTGTTGGGCATGATGCTTCACACAAGCTTAATAACAAAACATGTTCTAAAATAATCCTATCTCATGCCATTGCATGTGACGTCTTAGCATGTGACGTCTGCAGTGCAAAGTTGATGTCAGTGAGAGAAACAATAGGGCAAACAGATGTTATAGTGTGTAGAATTGTTACATAGAATTGTCACATAACAAGACATAATACAACATGACAATTCTACTTATATAAGGTAGCCTAGTCCATATTATAAACTGGGTGGTTCGAGCCCTGAATGGCTGACAGCCATGGTATATCAGACCTTATACCACGGGTATGACAAAGCATTTATTTTTACTACTCTAATTACYTTGGTAACCAGTTTGTAAWGACAATAAGGCACCTCMGGGGTTTGTGGTATTTGGCCAATATACCACGGCTAAGGGRTGTATCCAGGCACTCCGCGTTGCGTCTTGCCTAAAGAAGAGCCCTTACCTGTGGTATATTAGCCATATACCACACCCCCTCTGGCCTTATTGCTTAAATATAACACTTCCACTAATCACACACACAGGGTTGGGTAGGTAGGTTACTTTCTAAATGTAATCCGTTACAATTARTAGTTACTTGCACAAAATTGTAATCAGTAATGTAACTTRTGGATAACCCAAACACAAGTAACGCAAATCTGATTACTTTGTTCGTTTTTAATTACTTTCCCATTATGAATCAGAATCACCTTTATTCGCCAAGTATACTCAGAATTGTACTTGGCGATATGGTGCTGCTAGTGAAAGACAACATTTAGATACATACAGTTGTTCGGTTTATGTTCCCATTTATATATAAAAAATAAATAAATATCATATTTACATAAGTATCCAGACCCTTTAAATCAGTACTTTGTTGAAGCACCTTTGGCAACGATTACAGCGTCGAGTCTTCTTAGGTATGACGCTACAAGCTTGGCACACCTGTGTTTGGGTAGTTTCTCCCATTCTTCTCTGCAGATCCTCTCAAGCTCTGTCAGGTTGGATGGGGAGTGTTGCTGCACAGCTATTTTTAGGTCTATCCAGAGATCGGGTTCAATTCCGGGCTCTGGCTGAGCCACTCAAGGACATTCAGAGACTTGTCCCGAAGCCACTCCTGTGTAATCTTGACTCTGTGCTTAGGATCTTTTTTCCTGTTGGAAGGTGAACCTTCACCCCAGTCTGAGGTCATGAGCGCTCTGGAGCAAGTTTTCATTAAGCATCTCTCTGTACTTTGCTCTGTCCCTGCCGATGAAAAACATCCCCACAACATGATGCTGCCACCACCACGCTTCATTGTAGGAATGGTGCAAGGTTTCCTCCAGCCGTGCCGTTTTGCATTCAGTCCAAAGAGTTCAATCTTGGTTTCATCAGACCAGAGAATCTTGTTTCTCATGGTCTGAGAGGCTTTAGTTGCCTTTTGGCAAACTCCAAGRGGGCTGTCATGTGCCTTTTACCGAGGAGTGGCTTCCGTCTGGCCACTCTACTGTAAAGGCCTGATTGGTGGAGTGCCGCAGAGATTGTCGCTGACCAAGGCCATTCTCCCCTTGATTGCTCAGTTTGGCTGGGCGGCCAGCTCTAGGAAGAGACTTGGTGGTTCCAAACTTCTTCCATTTAAGAATGATGGAGACCACTGTGTTCTTGGGGACCTTCAATGCTACATAAACCTTTTTGGTACCAATCCTCAGATCTGTGCTTTGACACAATCCTSTCTCGGAGCTCTAAGGACAATTCCTTCAACCTCATGGCTTGGTTTTTTGCTCTAACAGGCACTGTCAACTGTGGGACCTTATATAGACAGGTGTGTGCCTTTCCAAATRATGTCCAATCAATTGAATTTATCACAGTTGGACTCCAATCAAGTTGTTGAATCATCTCAAGGATGATTAATGGAACAGGATGCACRTGTCTCAATTTCGAGTCTCATAGCAAAGGGTCTGAAAACGTATGTAAATAAGGTACTTCTGTTTTTTATTTTTAATACATTTGCTCGCATTTTTAAAAACCTGTTTTCGCTTTGTCATTATGGGGTATTGTGTGTAGATTGCTGAGGAAATAGWTTTACAGTATTTTACTGTAATTACAAGGGATTGGTGCAAGCAAGTTGGCTGCTAGGTAAAATGTTTACACATTACAGTATATTAARYAATATTTTGTGTTTTATAACACTTGCACTTCTAGAGGTCATAACAAATGATTCCTAACTGGCAGCTACCACAGGGKAAAAACAGACCAAAAGGACATGGCAAAAATTAAACCATTAAAGAGTTAAGACTTGCTGCCACTCCAATCTGTCCCCTATACAAATTGAGGGGGCACTATAATCACATAGGAGTTAAATTGGTACAGCATTCTCACTCYTGGGTGCAACAAATACAGTGTATGTAGCCTCTTACAAGGCACTCCTCAAAATATGTTAATGAGCCAGAAACAACAARACCATGCACCTAGTGGTCAAAAGGTTTTTGGTGCTCTAAAGATACGGTACGGTACTGTATTCTGTGGGGTGGTATTACAGTACCATTTCAAATATAGCAATTCTTTCCCCTCCCACAACCTTTTCCTCCAACACACCATAATTTACAGAATGCTGCAGTAAAACGTTTTAGAGTATTTTACTGTTGATAATARGSCAAATTACCATATAATTACAGTTATCCGTTACAGTGAACGTAACTGATTAKATTTTTTTGTTATCAGATTACAWGTAAWCRGTTACTCCKCAACCCTGGACASACACACATCTTTGTTTTACTATRCTTGTGGGGACCATAAAATGTATTCCCATTCAAATCTTATTTTCCCTAACCCACCCAAATTGTAACCCTTTCCCTAAACCTAACCCCAAGCATGCTCACTAAACTGGCTGCCTTTGTGCATGAGCGTTGCAAAATAAATGTACACATACGTTACTCAATAATATCATCCAAATTYCTCGCTATTGTCAACGGCATCTGTGTTGCGAGGTGTTAAAATCGAACGTGGTTCTATTTTAGACTCTTGACACACTGTAAATCCCACCTCTCCATTGGTTTTTATCAGCCTACTAACCCATGTGGGTGATTGAAAGATGAACAAGATCCACACTCCAGTCCAGTTGGTGGCGGTAATGCAACTGACGTTGGTTTCCAACCGCCATATATAATCCACAGAAGGAGAAGAAGCAAGATGGAGAGATTAATCAAAGAAACTTAAAAACTAACTAGGTTTCCCCTTTTATRTGTGGATTAATTGTCGGAGTAGAGAACACACGATTTTGTATGACTCAAAATGGTTCAAAATTCTACAAAGATCCAGCAAAAAAAGGACCTTGTGCATTTCAGGTACAATAACAACCCAATGTTATCTCCCAGGACAAATTATCTCTGAAAAACTATAGATGGTATCTGCCTGCTCCCTACAGTTTTCAGCAGTTAGTTTCACCCACGACTGCCTCATGCGAACTACAATCCCGACGCTGTGTTTTAACATTTAGAAGCGTCAATAACCATTGCTTGCAATATGGCTTTCTAAACATATATGGATGGCCCTTGTCTTTCATCCGTGAGAAAGAATCTTTCAAATCTAAAAGATACACTTACTGTATCTTCCGTCTGTTTTCCGTAAACAAGCGCTGTAACATGGAGATATGGCCGTGTGGGAACACTAACCCTTTAAAGGTGTGAATCAATTTAACCTTTCGTTTTTAGAAAATTATTTCTTGCTAATATGAAAGATAAGGCCCTTATGCTTCCAAAACCGTACCGCAAGCGATGTGTGTTAATGTTCAGACCGAGWGTTGGGGCTCTTAACACAACTTAGTACAAAAGACTCCAATGTCCAATATAATGGAACTGAGAGTCATGATCAAGGGCAAGGAAAAATTAGCTACTGCAGCAACAGCAAGCTAGCTAAATGTCCATGAACGTTTCATGTGTGTTTCAACCTGGCCTAAATTAATAGTTGGTTCACAGTTGTGTGTGTGTGTGTGTGGTGTGTGTGTGTGTTGTGTGTGTGTGTGTGTGTGTGTGTGTGTGTGTGTGTGTGTGTGTGTGGTTTTACTACCATTGTGGGGACCAGAAGTCTTCACCAAGGATAGTAAAACAAGGACAATTCTTACAAGTGGGACATTTCGCTGGTCCCCATGAGGAAAAAGGCTACCTTGACCAAACCATCTCTGCACGTATGCCATCGTGCGATGATGATTGTTCTATCGCCATCAGACGTTCTCATGACACGCCGGTTAAAATACGAAAACAACTGT
>NC_036864.1:5973060-5974206 GCF_002910315.2 Salvelinus sp. IW2-2015
ACTATGAAATAACACATATGGAATCATGTAGTAACTTTGACTGGGACTATATATCCAGATGATGCTGCATACCATTTTGTGCAATGACGCTGTCGGTGTGATGGAGGCGTTAGGCACTAGTCAAGGCTCGGAGGCACAGGTCACTCGACCCAGATTAAGCCTACTGTACCTGTACCTGGGCATTGGTATACCTCTCCTCTGGTATTCCCAGAGGAGAGGTCGCTTTTTGAAATCTATATCCAAGAAACCAAATGAGTGTGTCTTGCCATCAAGTTGCTTTTAACAACTCATCAAATTGCAGCATTTCGGAGTGCAAGATCCCTGAGCGTGGCTCAAACCTGGGTCACCATGAGGGTCACCACGAGGGCAAGAGTCGTGACTGCTGCTCCAAGAAACCTAACTTGTTTGGTGGAACAGTTATCGGTCTTATGAACACTAGGCTTGCTACCCCTAAAAAAGCTACCTAACCCCCAAAAAACTTTATTTTCAAGTCCCTTCAAACGTCTGACATGACGAGGTCATCTTCACGTCTGACACCAATGTAGCATGTCACCAGGAGTATGTCCTCAAGCAATGCTTGAACCGGGTTGCTGTGTCCCATGGCAGCGGCTTTTGACACCTGGACCTGCTCCAAGAAAGCTAGTTCCCCTGGGGGAGCGGTTATTGGTCTTATCAACACTAGGTTTGTTGGGTTTGTTAAAATAGTTACATCCCATGTGACACTGACCCCTCAGTGACATCTATAAAAAACGAGTGAGGAATAAGTAGGAACAAATAGCCTTGGATATTACTCACACACTCTATTTGTATATGAACTCAGCAAAAAAAAGAAACGTCCTCACTGTCAACTGCGTTTATTTTCAGCAAACCCCGGGTGGCGCAGGGTTCTAGGGCACTGCATCGGGAGAGACCTTCGTCTCTCCCGAGCCCGTACGGGAGTTGTAGCGATGAGACAAGATAGTAATTACTAGCGATTGGATACCACGAAAATTGGGGAGAAAAGGGGAGAAAAAAAAATAGGGAATTTTTTTTTTTTTACATGTGTAAATATTTGTATGAACATAACAAGATTCAACAACTGAGACAAACTGAACAAGTTCCACAGACATGTGACTAACAGAAATGGAATAATGTGTCCCTGAACAA
>NC_036864.1:5974470-5985405 GCF_002910315.2 Salvelinus sp. IW2-2015
GGGGAGAGAGATTGTGTAATATATTTGTATGACAGTAAAACGACTTCAAACAAACTGAGACACTGAACAGGTTCACATCAGACATGTACTTAACGAATATGGATATGTGCCCTGATACAAATCCGGGGGTCCAAATCCAAAGTAACAGTCCAGATCTGGTGTGGCCACAGCTGCATTAAGTACTGCTGTGCCTCTACTCATGGACGTGCACCAGATTTGCCATTCTTGGCACCTGCAAGTTCCTAGACTTTCTGGGGGAATTGGCCCTGCCTCACCCTCTGATCCAACAGGTCGAGTCGTGCTCGAATGGGAATTGAGATCCGGGGCTCTTCGTGGACATTCCGGTCTTGCAGAAATATTGCACAGAACGAGCAGTCTGGCTGGTGACATGTTGGATTCATAGTCAGGATGAAGCCTGCAGGAAGGGTACCACATCGAGGGGAGGATGTCTTTCCTGTACACAGCCGTTGAGATTGCCTGCGCAATGACAACAAGCTCAGTCCGATGATACTGTGACACACCGCCCCAGCCATGAAAGGACCCTCCACCTCCAAATCGATCCCGCTCCAGAGTACAGGCCTTGGTGTAATGCTCATCCTTCTGGATAAACGCAGTCGACCATCACCCGGTGAGACAAAAACGTGACTCGTCAGTAAGAACACTATTTTGCCAGTGCCGTCTGGTCAGGACGGTGGGTTTGTGCCCATAGGCGACGTTGTTGCCGGTGATGTCTGGTGAGGACCTTCCTTACAACAGGCCAAAAAGCCCTCAGTCCAGCCTCTTTCAGCCTATTGCGGACAGTCTGAGCACTGATGGACGGATTGGGCATTCCTGGTGTAACTCGGGCAGTTGTTGTTGCCATCCTGTACCTGTCCTGCAGGTGTGATGTTCGAATGTACCGATCCTGTGCAGGTGTTGTTACATGTGGTCTGCCACTGCGAGGACGATCAGCTGTCCGTCCTGTCTCCCTTAATTGCCTACCGTCTGTAAGCTGTTAGTGTCTTAATGACCGTTCCACAGCTGCATGTTCATTAACTGTTCATGGTTCATTGAACAAGCATGGGAAACAGTGTTTAAACCCTTTACAATGAAGGTCTGTGAAGTTATTTGGATTTTTACAAATTATCTTTGAAAGACAGGGTCCTAAAAAAAGGGTATTTTTTTGTTTTTTGCTGAGTTTATATGTGTATATATAGACTGTGATTGCATAAATTGCTTCTAATCTAATCTGTCATACACACTAAAAACAAATGGTTCTATGTAATGCAAAATAGAGCTCTTCCTGTGTTTACAACAAGATATCTTATTATTTATCTCTTACTATCTCTGGATAGTGCCAATACGATACTGAGATATTCATGGTAACTTGATACCAGAGCAATGAAACACAGTACAATACAGTAAAAGTGTAAACGTTTAGAAAAAAATGATACAGGATTTTACTGCAATTACAAGTGATTAAAGCAAGCAGGTTGGCATTTGCAWTTTACAACATATTAATAATTACTAGGTGTTTTATATCACTTGCACTTCTAGAGGCCTAAACAGGCTTCCAAACTGGCCATGATTACAGGGCAAAACATATCGACTGGATATGGGTAAATATCCAACCATTAAAAGGTGTAAGACCCTCTACCAATCTGATCTGTGCCCTATATATACACTGTACTGAACAAAAATATGACATSTAAAGTGTTGGTCCCATGTTTCATGAGCTGAAATAAGAGATCGCAGAAATGTTCCATATGCACAAAAAGGTTATTTCTCTRGATTTTTYTGCAGAYTTTTCTTTACATCCCTGTTAGTGCGCATTTCTCCTTTGCCAAGATAATTCATCAACCTGACAGGTGTGGCATATCAAGAAGCTGATTAAACAGCATGATCATTACAAAGGTTCACCTGTAACTCACAATAAAAGGGCACTCTAAAATGTGCAGATTTATCACACAACAAAATGCCACAGATGTCATAAGTTTTGAGGGAGTGTGCAATTGGCATGCTGACTGCAGGAATATTGCCAATACAATACTGTCCAACAGAGGTGTTGCCAGGGAATTTAATGTTTCTGCCTACCATATGTATGCCTCCAACGTCATTTTAGAGAATTTGGTAGTACGTCCAACCGGCCTCACAACTGCAGACCACGTGTAACCTCTACATCCAGTTTCTTCACCTGCGGGATAGTCTGAGGAAGTGGGGTGTTCTGAGGAGTATTTATATCTGTAATAAGCCATTTTGTGGGGAGAAACTCATTCTGATTGGCTGGGCCTGGCTCCCCAGTTGGTGAGKCWCTGCCCACCCATGGCTGCATCCCTGCCCAGTCATGTGAAATACATAGATTAGGGCCTACTGAATTTATTTAAATTCACGGATTTCCTTCAATGAACTGTATTTGGATTTTTACAAATTATCTTTGAAAGACAGGGTCTTTCAATTTTTGGGTCTTTCACTTTTTTTACTGAGTTACAGTAAAAAAAAAAAAATTGTTGCATATATATAGTTTTTGTTCAGTATACATTTCATTGTTAGGGAACTACTAACACATATCAATTAAATTTGTGTAGGACTCTTACAAGGAATGCCTTAAAATATGTTAATGAGTCAGCGATTTTTCTCCTCCCACAATGTACCATAATTTACAGTATGCTGAAGTAAATGTATAGCAAAACAACTATACAGTACTTTATTGTTGAATTGTATTCTAAATAAAATCTGCAATTGCTAATAGTGAATATTTAACTGTATAATACAGCATACCAACTGATATTTGATGTTTATATGACTTGCCTTAACAAAGGCTTCTAAACTGACAGTGACTACAGAGCAAAAGGATATGGTTTGCTTAAAGGTTTGAGACTTGCTGCACCTCCGATCTCTCTTCTACATAAATGTAATTGCTAGGGAACCACTACCATATATCACTTTAATTGGTACAGCACTGACGTGTACAACAAATATAGCCTCTTACAAGACATGTCTCAAAATATGTTAATGAGTGAGAAACAACAATACCATGCACCCACTACTTTTCAAAAGGCACACAAAAAATGCAGTATGGTACTGTATTCTCAATTACAGTAAATTACTTGCAGGACAAGGACAAGTTGCAGGACAAGATTTGTAGAATTCCTAAAATACAGTATATTACCGTATTCTGTGGGGGTACATCATTCTCACTCACGGGTGCAACAAATATAACCTCTTGTCACGAACCGGCTCGAAGCCCGTAACAAAAAGGGAGACAACGTGGAGATATAAGGTATATTTATCGGGCCCAGGTGTGTCCCATTTTGCTGACGACTCTCCCAGCTCCGTTCACCGACATCCTAATAAGGAAAACAACAGCAAAGAAAAAGAATTCGGCAGACAGAGTAGGAGGGTCGGCACACCTTAAAATATTTTAATGAGTACTGTTGATAAATACAGAAAAACACATTTACAGTATTTTACTGTGCATTCTACAGTGTTTTACTGTTAAAATGACAGAAAGGTCTTACAGTGTGCTGTAAAACAAATGTATGGTATTTTACTTTGCATTCTACGGTAATATACTGTATTCAGTTTTAACAGTATCATYCTGTTGATTAATACAGTAAGTTACTGATACAATTACAAAAACGGCTAACAGAGTAACATTAAAACTGAAACTAAATAATACAAAATAGGAATGTTTTTATCAAACTAAAACTGAATAAAAAAAAGAGTAAATCAAGTTAGAAAACGAACTGAAACTAAACTGAAATTCAATGAAAAATCTAAAAACAAATAGAAATAAAAACTTGATATAAAATAACAACTATAATAACCTTGGATAATTGTACTTTTCTATTCAAAATATTGGATAAAGAAATTACCATTACACAAGGGACCCTATTCAATCTATATCACTGAAGCAATAGAAATGTACAGGGAACACAGCCTTTAAATTCCAATCACGCTGTAATGCTGAACTTCCGTGATTATGTTTTGAATAGAGCCCTAGATTATCCCCACATCTACCCTAAAAGGTACCACATAATACAATCTGAGATATGTGTACCTCGGAAAGTACATTATGTCTGTGTATCTCAATCTTTTTGTACCCCCYGGAGCAATACTGTATGCTAGCCGTACCCTTTTTTCTGAGAGTCTATGTTGTTATGTGTCTTATATGTACCAAACAGTCACCACATATGAACGTAACTCTTAGGAAATAAAAGTGATTTATATTGAATCACATAGTGCTCYCCACCTCCTAATAATTTATCAGCATATGACTACTTATTGAGACTCATTTCACTCAAACTGTCATTTAACCATAAGAGCTGGTAAGACAGCACAAACAGATCTGGGACCACTAGCCCATGCTACKGTAGGCAGGCCTATAGGCATTACACTCAAATACTTGTGATTTTATTATTTTGAACCAGAGCTGTTTACAGAACTCTCAAGGATCACATAGATGCGGTAAAGAGGTCAATGGAACTCGACCCAAACAATGGAAATGCCATGGAAACCCGTGGGGGAAAGATGCCATGGGGGAAAGATCCCGAATATCCTCATTACCCCCCAGCAAAACTAGACTACATTTAGGCTATTAGTTATTTGTGTATTTCATACTATGTTGAGGTAAAAAATAGGATCAACTGCATTACAGTTAAAAATGGCATTGATTAACACCACCGATTTCTCTAAGCTAGCTAAGCCACCAACTTAATCGAATGGGAGTTAGCATTTAGGAGTCACTTCTTCTAAACATGACTACTTCTAAATGTAATGCATCGAAAACAGCCAAATATATCCAAAATGGGACTTTAGTAACCACATTGGGCCTGTTACAATACYTCAATCATGACYGATTTTACAAATATTCTTTGTTAGATCAGATTTGTTGAATGTGCGCCAACCCAGCATCCTTCTGTCCCCAACGGTCTGTGGAGTTGAAATTCGGTCCTGTGTTTCTCTGTTGCCATGGKGACAATATGTATCTGTAGTAAGTAATGAGTGAGAATTTGGTGGGTTGGAATAAGTGGGTCAGTCTGATTCCATAGGATGCATTTCTGTTTCTGCCCAGCCATGATCATCACCCTTAAAGTATTCCCTGACTTTTCTACATGTTGGCCTATCTTTACGATGCCAGATTCAGAGGGGTAAAGCATGATATGCAGAACAGTATTCGGGGCGTGCATTGGGGTGGCTATAGTTATAGTGTGGTTATAGTGTGGTTATCAAAGTGCCCTGCTGTGCATTAAGTAGGSATCCCTAGAGAGGGATTTGAGCAGAGATAAAACCAGCCAGGCCTCTTTCTTCTACAATACACTGGCGGAATGACCTTCTCTCAGCCAGCAGCCATACAGAAGAAAGCTAATTCCCCACCCTCCTCTGCTCCACTCTGCTTTCACTCAACCTTGAATTCTGACAAGGATGTACAGTAAGTCATTGTCTTCTATTGACAACACTACTAGTTGTGGGGTATTTAACTGATTGCTGAAATCCAACAGGGATTTTTTATTTATTCTGTAGTGTATTTTGTCTCCTAGAGATATAGCTTATTCTTCATACCTTGCAGACAAAACCAAATTATTAGACAGGTACAGGTTTCAGCACATACTGACTGAATACAAACTCTATGTTATGTGAACCACCCCGATCAAGCTGTACATTGTCATTTTGTGGCCAAATACTCCCCATTCACCAGACTTGGGTCCAATAGATAAATCAAGTGCACCTCAAGTATTTGAAATTACTGTATTTGGACCAAGTTTTATTATTCATATACAAGGCCACTGTTGAATGGGTCTCTTCATTCAAAGACCCATTCAATCAAATGCTATTTGTCACATGCGCCGAATACCACAGTGTAGACTTACAGTGAAATGCTATCTTACAAGCCCATAACCAACAATGCCGCTTAAGAAAATACCACCAAAAAAAGTAAGAGATAAGAAAAATAAATAATTAAAGAGCAGCAGTAAATAACAATAGCGGGGCTATATACAGGGGGTACTGGTACAGAGTCAATGTGCGGGGGCACCTGTGTCGAGGTAGTTGAGGTAATTATTTACATGCCCTACAGGTAGGGTTATTAAAGGGTTATTAAAGTGGCTATGCATAGATGATAACAGAGAGTAGCAGCAGCGTAGGGGGGGTGCAAATAGTCTGGGTAGCCATTTGATTAGCTGTTCAGGAGTCTTATGGCTTGGGGGTAGAAGCTGTTTAGAAGCCTCTTGAACCTAGACTTGGCGCTCCGGTACCGCTTGCCGTGCGGTAGCAGAGAAAACAGTCTATGACTAGGGTGGCTGGAGTCTTTGACATTTTTTAGGGCCTTCCTTTGACACCCCCTAGTATAGAGGTCCTGGATGGCAGGAAGCTTGGTCTGGTTTTGTACTTGGCCGTATGCACTACCCTCTGTGGTACCTTGCGGTCAGAGGCAGCGCAGTTGCCATACCAGGCAGTGATGCAACCCATCAGGATGCTCTCGATGGTGCAGCTGTAAAACCTTTTGAGGATCTGAGGACCCATGCCAAATCATTTCAGTCRCCTGAGGGGGAATAGGTTTTGTCGTGCCCTCTTCACGACTGTCTTGGTGTGCTTGGACCATGTTAGTTTTTTGGTGATATGGACGCCAAGTAACTTGACTGCTCCACTACAGCCCTGTCGATGAGTTTGATAAAAAGTTTGATAAAAACATTCCTGTAGTCCACAATCATCTCCTTTGTCTTGATCAGGATGAGGGAGAGGTTGTTGTCCTTMCACCACACGGTCAGGTCTCTGACCTCCTCCCTATAGGTTGTCTCATCATTGTCGGAGTTGTGCCTGGCCATGRAGTCATGAGTGAACAGGAAGGYACTGAGCACGCACCCCTGAGGGGCCCCCGTGTTGAGGATCAGCATAGCGTYTGTGTTGTAACCTACCCTTACCACCTGGTGGCGGCCCGTCAGGAAMTTTAGGATCCAGTTGCAGGAAGTGTTTAGTCCCAGTGTCCTTACTTAGTTTTGAGCTTTGAGGGCACTATGGTGTTGAACGCTGAGCTCTAGTCAATGAATAGCTGCTCACCATAAGGTGTTCCTTTTGTCCAGGTGGAAAGGGCAGTGTGGAGTCAATAGAGATTGCATCATCTGTGGATCTAATGGTGTGGTATGCAATTGGAGTGGGTCTAGGGTTTCTGGGATAATGGTGTTGATGTGAGCCATGACCAGCCTTTCAAAGCATTTCATGGCTACAGACGGAGTGCTACGGGTCTGTAGTCATTTAGGCAGGTTACCTTAGTTTTTTTGGGCACAGGCACTATGGTGGTCTGCTGAAACATGTTGGTTTACACACTCAGACAGGGTGAGGTTGAAAATGTCAGTGAAGACACTTGCCAGTTGGTCAGCGCATGCTCGGATTACATGTCCTGGTAATCCGTCTGGCCAGCGGCCTTGTAAATGTTGACCAGTTTAAAGGTCTTACTCACATCAGCTGCGAGAGTGTGATCACATAGTCATCCGGAACAGCTGATGCTCTCATGCATGTTTCAGTGTTACGTGCCTCGAAGCGAGCATAGAAGTTATTTAGCTCGTCTGGTAGGCTCGTGTCACTGGGCAGCTCTCGGCTGTGCTTCTCTTTGTAGTCTGTAATAGTTTGTAAGCCCTGCCACATCCGACGACCATCAGAGCTGGTGTAGTACGATTCGATCTTAGTTCTATATTGATGCGTTGCCTGTTTGATGGTTCGTTGGTGGGCATAGCAGGATTTCTTTTAAAATTCCGGGTTAGAGTCCCGCTCCTTGATAGTGGCAGCTCTACCCTTTAGCTCAGTGCAAATGTTGCCTGTAATCCATGGCTTTTGGTTGGTGTATGGACGTACAATCACTGTGAGGACGATGTCCTTGATGCTCTTATTGATGCTCTTATTGATAAACCCAGTGACTGATGTGGTGTACTCCTCAATGCCATCCGAAGAATCCTGGAACATGTTCCAGTCTGTGCTGGCAAAACAGTCCTGTAGTTTAGCATCTGCTTCATCTGACCACTTTTTTTTATAGACCAAGTCACTGGTGCTTCCTGCTTTAATGTTTGCTTGTAAGCACAAATCAGGAGGATAGAGTCATGGTCAGATTTGCCAAATGGAGGGCGAGGGAGAGCTTTGTATGCGTCTCTGTATGTGGAGTAAAGGTGATCTAGAATGTTTTCCCCTCTGGTTGCACATTTAACATGCTGATAGAAATTCGGTAAAACTGATTTAAGTTTCCCTGCATTAATGTCACCGGCCACTAGGAGTGGCACCTCTGGATGAGCGTTTTTCTGTTTGCTTATGGCGGAATACAGCTCATTGAGTGTGGTTTTAGTGCCAACCTCACTCTGCAGGGGTATGTAGACAGCTACGAAAAATACAGATAAAAACTCTCTAMGTACTGRAGATAGTGTGGTCTACAGCTTATCATGAGATACTCTACCTCAGGCAAGCAAAACTTTGAGACTTCCTTAGATTTCGTGCATCAGCTGTTGTTTACATAAATGCATAGGCCCCCGCCCCGTGTCTTACCAGAGGCTGCTGTTCTGTCCTGCCAATAGAGCGTATAACCCGCTGTATGTTCTTAATGTCGTCCTTCAGCCACGACTCGGTGAAACATAAGATATTACAGTTTTTAATGTCCCGTTGGTAGGATATACTTGCTTTCAGTTCGTCCCATTTATTTTCCAGCGATTGAACATTAGTTGTATTGTTGTCTCTACCTTCTTGCCTTTTGTTCTGTTGTCTGTGCCCAATAATGTTTGTGCCATGGTTTGTGTTGCTACCATGTTGTTGTCATGTGTTGCTGCCTTGCTATGTTGTTGTCTTAGGTCTCTCTTTATGTAGTGTTGTGTTGTCTCTCTTGTCGTGAGGTGTGTTGGTCCTATATAATTTTTTTTAGATTTGAACCGAATACCTATTTGACCCAGGTCTGCTCTGTATCTGGGTTAGCCAACACTTACAGTACAGTGTAGCGGTATTTATTAGAGAGGGGTAAAGATAAAGATTTTGTTCGGGCGCCAGGCAGGTATTAACCATGCCGAGAGGAAAAGAGTAGAATAGAGAGTACCACTACCAGACCACTACCACTAACACATCAGCAGAAGAGACTGCCTAGAGTGTAGCCTGTTTACCAGATAGCCAGTGGAGAGAAAAGAGAATACACACCCTATAAAACCCACATCACAGCACAGGGGTAAATCAGTCAAATTAGGATTACAGCTTCTGAGTGATGTCATTGTCACTGTCAGAGTGGTGATTTACAGAAGATCAGTGAYAACAATTGGGCCTAATTGGCTAATTTCAGTCTGACCTTTTCATGCAATTAAGCTTCGGGTGGTTTGCGGTTGCGGAACAGACCTGGGTCAAACATGTATCAAATACTTGAGGTGCCTTCCAGACAGTCCTGCATGACCACACAAGTCCACTGCACATAATTTTTCTTATCCATGACGAGAGCAGAGAGGCAGTACAATCTGAAAGAGCATGTACGTGCCAGCCTGATAGATAAAGAATGACCAAATAACAGATCAGTGTGCCCGTCCTCTTCACATGTAGTGTGTCACATGACTTGACCATGTTCTGTATGTTTTGAAGAGGATGACGACTAATATTGACATAAACTACTGTACATGGTTATCGAATTACAGTGCACCCTCTTACCCTGTTTTAAAGCCATAGTATTTATGCTCCTCCTTTGTAGTTGGAGATTTGTTGGGGGTGAAGGGGAGTGAGAAAGAGGGAGCTCTATTAATGTTTAATGCTGTTTTTATGTGAGAGCTCTGGCGAGTAATTTTACTGTGTCCAATGTATCTTGACATGAACTCAGCAAAAAAAGAACTTCCCTTTTTCAGCCCCGTCTTTCATAGATAATTTGTAATAAATCCAATAACTTTATTGTAAAGGGTTTAAACATGTTTCCATACTTGTCAATGGAACCATAAACAGTTAACTGAACATGCTACCTGTGGACGGTCATTAAGACACTAACAGCTTACAGACGATAGGCAAATTAAGGTCACAGTTATGAATACTTAGGACACTAAGAGGCCTTTTCTACTGACTCGAAAACCCAAAAGAAAGATGCCCAGGGTTCCTTGCTTCATTGCGTGAATGTGCCTTAGGCATGCTGCAAGGAGGCATGAGGACTACAGATGTGGCCAGGGCAATACATTGCAATGTCCGTACTGTGAGACACCGAGACAGCGCTACAGGGAAGGACGGACAGCTGATCGTCCTTGCATGGCAGACCACGTGTAACAACACCTGCACAGGATCGGCACACTTCGAACATCACACTGTGGGGACAGGTACAGGATGCAACACAACTGCCCGAGTACACCAGACGCCAATCCGTCCATCAGTGCTTAGACTGTCCGCAACAGGGAGAGAGGCTGGACTGTGGGTTTTTGGCCTGATGTAAGGCAGGTCTTCACCAGACCATCACCGGCAACAACGTCGTCTATGGGCACAACCCACCGTCGCTGGACCAGACAGGACTTGGCAAAAAGTGGTCTTCACTGACGAGTCGCGGTTTGTCTCACCAGGGTGATGGTGGATTCACGTTTATCGTCGAAGAATGAGCGTTATACACGAGGCTGTACTCTGGAGCGGGATCGATTTGGAGGTGGAGGGTCCGTCATGGTCTGGGGCGGTGTGTTCAGCATGCATCATCGGACTGAGCTTGTTGTCATTGCAGTAATCTCAATGCTGTGCGTTACAGGAAGACATTCTCCTCCCTCATGTGGTACCCTTCCTGCAGGCTCATCATGACAATACACAGCCATACTGCTCGTCTATGCGTGATCTCCTGCAAGACAGAATGTCAGTGTTCTGCCTATTCCAGGAAGAGCGGATCTCAATCCCATTGAGCACATCTGGAACCTGTTGATCAGAGGGTGAGGGTAGAGCCATTCCCCCAGAAATGTCCGGAACTTGCAGGTGCCTTGTGGAAGATGGGGT
>NC_036864.1:5985430-5992396 GCF_002910315.2 Salvelinus sp. IW2-2015
ATCTAATAATTCTATCCTCAGGCAAGCAAAACTTTTAGACTTCCTTAGATTTCGTGCATCAGCTTGTTTTACATAATGCATAGGCCGCCCGTTCTTACCAGAGGCTGCTGTTCTGTCTCTGCCAATTAGAGGTATAACCCGCTGTAATTTCTTAATATCGTCCTTCACCACACTCGTGAAACATAAGATATTACAGTTTTTAATGTCCCGTTGGTAGGATATACTTGCTTTCAGTTCGTCCATTTATTTTCCAGCGATTGAACATTAGTTGTATTGTTGTCCTCTATCCTTCTTGGCCTTTTTAGTTGTGTCTTAGTTTGTCTGTCCATTAATGTGCAAGGTGACCGTATTTGACCCAGTCTTTGCCTCTGTATCTGGGTACCAACTACTTACAGAACTTGTAGCGGTATTTATTAGAGAGGGGTAAAGATAAAGATTTTGTTTGGGCGCCAGGCAGGTATTAACCAAGCCGAGAGGAAAAGAGTAGAATAGAGAGTGCCATCCAGAAACCCACACACATCAGCAGAAGAGACTGCTAGAGTGTAGCCTGTTTACCAGATAGCCAGTGGAGAGAAAAGAGAATACACACCCTATAAACCCACATCACAGCACAGGGGAAATCAAGTCAAATTAGGATTACAGCTTCTGAGTGATGTCATGTCACTGTCAGAGTGGTGATTTACAGAAGATCAGTGAAACAATTGGGCCTAATTGGCTAATTTCAGTCTGACCTTTTTCATGCAATTAAGCTTCGGGTGGTTTGCGGTTGCGGAAACAGACCTGGGTCAACATGTATCAAATACTTGAGGTGCCTTCCAGACAGTCCTGCATGACCACACAAGTCCACTGCACATAATTTTTTTATCCCTGACAGGACTAGAGAGGCAGTACAATCTGAAGAAGCATGTACGTGGCCCAGCCTTATATATTAAGATCTATGCCCGTCCTTTCACATGTAATCATTGACATGAACTCATGCAAAAAAAAAAAACTGTCCCATTTTTCAGGCACCCTGTTCTTTCATAGATAATTTCGTAAATCCAAATGAATTCACGAAGATCTTTATTTATAAAGGGTTTAATAGCACTGTGTCCTATACTTGTTCACATGAACCATAAACGATGTTAATGGAACTGTACCTTGTGCACCTGTGAACGGTCATTAAGTACACTAACAGCTTAACAGACGATAGGCAAATTAAGGTCACAGTTATGAATACTTAGGACACTAAGAGCCTTTCTACTGATCTGAAAACCCAAAAGAAAGATGCCCAGGGTCCTTGCTCATCTGCGGTGAATGTGCCTTAGGCATGCTGCAAGGAGGCATGAGGACTACAGATGTGGCCAGGGCAATACATTGCAATGTCCGTACTGTTGAGACACACGGCTCAGGGAGCTGATCGTCCTGCAGTGGCAGACCACGTGTAACAACACCTGCACAGATCGGCACATTCGAACATCACACTGGGGGACAGGTACAGGATGCAACAACAACTGCCCGAGTACACCAGGACGCAATCCGTCCATCAGTGCTTAGACTGTCCGCAATGGCTGAGAGAGGCTGGACTGATGGGGCTTTTTGGCCTGATGTAAGGCAGGGTCTTCAACCAGACATCCCGGCAACAACGTCCTCTATGGGCACAAAACCACCGTCGCTGGACCAGACAGACTTGGCAAAAAGTGGTCTTCACTGACGAGTCGGCGGTTTGTCTCACCAGGGGTGATGGTCGGATTCCGTTTATCGTCGAAGAATTGAGCGTTAACCAGAGCCTGTACTCTGGAGCGGGATCGATTTGGAGGTGGAGGCCGTCATGGTCTGGGCGGTGTGTGTCACAGCATCATCGGACTGACTTGTTGTCATTCAGTAATCTCAATGCTGTGCGTTACAGGAAGACATTCTCCTCCCCTCATGTGGTACCCTTCCTGCAGGCTCATCATGACAATACCAACAGCCATACTGCTCGTCTATGCGTGATCTCCTGCAAGACAGAATGTCAGTGTTCTGCCTTTCCAGGAAGACCCGGATCTCAATCCCATTGAGCACATCTGGAACCTGTTGATCAGAGGGTGAGGCTAGAGCCATCCCCCCAGAAATGTCCGGAACTTGCAGGTGCCTTGGTGAAGAGTGGGTAACATCTCACTGCAAGAACTGGCAAATCAAAATGCCAGTCCCATGAGGAGCGGATGCACGCAGTACTTAATTGCAGTTGGTGGCCACACCCAGATACTGACTGTTACTTAGTTTTTGTACCCCCCCCCCCCCCTTTTGACAGGGACAGTATTTATTTCAATTTCTGTTGTGTCACATGTACTGTGGAAACTTTGTTCAGTTTATGTCTCAGTGTTGGATCTTGTTATGTTCACCAAATATTTACACATTTTAAGTTTTCTGAAAAAGACGCAAGTTTGACAGTCAGCGTTTATTTTTTGTGATAGTTTATATGGGAAATCAAGTTGACCTTGAACCGAGGGCAGGTATTTTTATTTAACCCTTTATTTTAACAAGGCAGGTAATGAACAAATTCTTATTACAATGAGGCCTACCCCGGCCAACTCGGACGACGCTTGGGCGATTTTGCACCACCCTATGGGACTTCCCAATCCAGCTATCACGCCCTGACCGTAGAGAGCTTTTTATGTCTCTATTTGTGTTTGGTCAGGGTGTGATTTGGGTGGGCATTCTATGTTCCTTTTTCTATGATTTGTATTTCTGTGTGTTTGGCCGGGTGTGGTTCTCAATCAGAGGCAGCTGTCTATCTTTGTCTCTGATTGAGAACCATTCTTAGGTAGCTTTTTCCCACATGGTTTTTGTGGGTAGTTATTTTCTGTTTAGCTGTTTTGTTTGCCTGACAGAACTGTTCGCTTTCGTTCTCCTGTTTGTTGTTTTTGTTCGATTGTTTTTTTGGATTAAATCATGAACACTTTAAACGCTGCACCTTGGTCCACTCTTCCTTCAGCCCACGAGAAGCGTGACACCAGCCTGATGTGATGRAGCCTGGATTTGAACCAGGTACTGCAGTGACACTTCTTGCACTGAAATGCAGTGTTRTGCACCACTCGGGAGCCCAAATTATGAGAGTGATGAGCAGGAGCAGTGAGTTTTATGGATTACAGGTGTGGAGTAATTGGTTAAATGGTTTTAGGTCGGTATGTGTGTGCGTGCATGCTTGTGCTTGCATGCTCAGGGAGATCGTTCAAGATTGACGTTGAAATTGAACGGCTATCCATGTCCTGACGTTGGGAAATTCCTTCAAAACCACCCAACTAGGCGCAACAGTGAGTGCTCTTACCATCAAGTAGGCTTGGGTTTTGCTTGGGCATTGTGGACAGGCATGGTTGATGGGCATAATCTCATGTCTTGATCAGAAGATTGTGTTTGATCCCAGTTGAGGACACTGGATTTTTATTTTAACCTTAACCATTTGGAATGAGTGCCTAAAAATGAGTGCCTAAAAATTAGATGTTTGGAGAAATGGAACAGTACAGCGCAGCAGGAGGAACAAAACACGTAGAAATGTGACGTTAGGAGCAACTTAGAATTTTACGGTTGGAGAACCTGGATGAACGTTTAATTCTGCAGCGAAACAGAATTTTGTTTGCAAGTGTGTATGCGGTCATACATGTACATCTGTGGGCATTATGTGCTTTCCTCCGTACATGAGTGTGTGTGCACAGTGCGTTCGGAAAGTATTCAGACAACTTTACTTTTTGTTAATAAGTTACAGCCTCATTCTTTAATTGATTAACAAAAAAAAAAATCCTCAATCTAACACACAATAACGCATAATGACAAATCAAAACCAGGGGGTTTTTTGTTACACTGTTGCAAATCTTTTACAAATTAAAAAAATATGAAATATCACATTTACATAAGTATTTAGTCCACTCTTAATCAGTACGTTTGTTGAAGCTTCCTTTTAAGCAGCGTATTACAGCACCGAGTCTTCTTTGGGTATGACGCTACCAAGCTTGCCACCGTGTATTTGGGGAGTTCTTCCCATTTCTTTCCTAGCAGATTCCTCTCAAGCTCTGTTCAAGTTGGATGGAGGAGCGTCTGCTGCCACACCCTATTTTCAGATCCTCTCAGAGAGTTCGGATCGGTTCAAATCCGGGCTCTGGCTGGGCCACTCAGGACAACTCAGAGACTTCACAAAGCCACTCCTTGCATTGTCTTGGCTGTGTGCTTAAGGTCGTTTGTCCTGTTGGAGGGGTGACCTTCGCCCCAGTCCAAGGGTCATGAGCGCTCTGGAGCAGGGTTTTCATCAAGGATATTCTTTACTTTTGCTCCGTTCATCGTTGTCTCGAACCCTGACGAGTCTCCGCAAGTCCTTGCCGCCTGAAAAATATTCCCCACAACATGATGCTAGCCACCACCATGGCTTTACCGTAGGATGTTGCACTGGTTTCCTCCAGGACCGTGACGCTTGCGATTCCAGGCCAAAGAGTTCAATCCTGGTTTCATCAGACCAGAGAATCATGTTTCATGGTCTGAGAGTCTTAAGTGCCTTTGGAACTCCAAATGGAGTTGTATGTGCCTTTTTACTGAGGAGTGTGCCTTTTACTGAGGATTTTTCTGGCCACTCTACCATAAAGGCATGCATTTGTGGAGTGCTGCAGAGAGTGTTGTCCTTCTGGAAAGTTTCTCCAAGAGGAACTCTAGAGCTCTGTCAGAGGATCATCGGGTTCTTGGGTCCCGCCCGACACAGGTCCTTCTTCCTGATGCTCAGTTTGGCTGGGCAGCCAGCTCTAGAGAGTATTTGGTTTCCAAACTCTCATTAAGAATATGAGGCCCTGTGTTCTTGGGACTTCAATGCTGCAGAAATGTTTGGTACCTTCCCCAGATTTTGCATCGACCACAATGCCTTGTCCTCGGAGCTCCGGACCAATTCCTTCGACCTCATGCTGCGTTTTGTTCTGACATGCACGCATGGTGGACCTATAAAGACATGGTGCTTTTCCAAATCATGTTCCAATTCAATTGAAAATTTACCACAGGCTACAATAGAACAGTTGTTGGAAAAAAACCATTTCAGCGGGATTTGGAATTCAATGGAAACAGGACGCACCTGAGCTCAATTTCGAGTCTCGGCCTTGTTAATACCAGGCATACAGTGGGCTCCAAAATGACTGGCACCCCTGACTGGCAATGCACAAACAATACTTAAAAAAATATAAACAATATAATTATAGAGAGAAACTCAAAATACCAACWTGTGAGAAATACTGTACTTTATTYATGTTTCAATGGAACCCACCAAAATAATTTWTTRAAAAATCAATTGCCTCCAAATCAAGGTTTCACAATTAATGGCACCCTTAAATATTATTGTAAATAACATCTACCAACATTAAACTAGGAATTAAATTCTACTTATTTAAGTTTATCTAAGGAACTATATTGAGCCATTACATCACTTCCTGTTTCACTAGGGTGTAGAAGTGAGGTAACATGCATGCAATATCCCTTTATCATCCAACACCATMAAGAAAAGAAAAGAACTGGCAGTTCAAAAGAGACAGATGGTCGTAGACTTTCATAAATCTGGTAATGGCTTCAAGAAGATCCACAAACGATTGAACGACTGAGCACTGTCAGGACAATTATTTAAAAAATCAAATGATATGGAACAGATGAAAACCTCACGGATAGAGGACGCAAATGCATTTTGCCCCCCAGGATAGGGAGGAGGATGGTGAGAGAAGCAACAAAATCCCCAAGAATCACTGTGAAAGAATTGCAGGCCTTGGTGGCGTCTTGGGGTCACCAGGTTTCAAAAAGCTCCATCAGATGCCACCTCCACAACCACAGGCTCTTTGGAAGGGTTGCCAGAAGAAAGCCATTAATTCTGGAAGAAAGTGCTCTGGTCAGCAGAGACCAAAATTGAAAGTTTTGGTCAGGTACAGCATCGACATGTTTTGCATCGAAACAGCGATGCATACAAGGAGAGGCACCTCATACCCACTGTGAAATATGGTGGTGGGTCAGTGATGTTTGGGTCTGTTTTAATTCCAGAGGTCCAGGGGAACTGGTTAAGACTGTATGTGATCTTGTGATTGATGCTCCCCTCTCTCGGTCTCTCTACATCTCTCGCCGTCTCCAGGCCCATTCCCATGGTCATTAACAGTATTTCTGTTAGATCTCAAGTGGGGAACAGATTAGAGCAGAGGATGAAGGGAGGAACACAAGTTATCTGAGAGCTTGTGAGAGTGGGGGACGAGATAAAGGGAATGACAGCAGAGGGCTTGAGAGTGAGAGGGAACGGGGGGAGGGAGGGTGAGAAAGAGAAAGACAGAGAGAATACGAGAGGGCAGGGATAGTAGACCAGAGAGAGAGAGAGAAGAGAGGTAGAGCGAGAGTGGTAGACAGAGAGTCATATGATGTCTCACTGCAGACTAAATTTGATTGTCAGACACAGCTTTCATTATTCCTCGTTCTTCAAGAATAATTAAATTAACCCTATAAGCTAATCTTAGGTCAGTTTTGCCACCCCCCTAATGGTTAGGGTTAGGATTTGGGGATTGTAAACAGATCCTAGATCTGTGCCAGCTGCCAAAGTGCTTTAACTATCCTCAGAGAAGTCCTCCAGTGAGTGTCAGGAAGAGCAGCAAAGCCAGTAACATGTCTAGGTAACTTTTGGTACCTTTTAGTTACCAAAGTCATTACAGAGCAATTACAGTACAAGTCAAAAGTTTGGACACACCTACTCATTCCAGGGTTTTTCTTWATTMTTTACTATTTTCTACATTGTAGAATAATAGTGAAGACATCAAACTATGAAATAACACATTTGGAATCATGTAGTAACAAAAAAAGTGTTAAACAAATCAAAATATATAAGTAGCCACCCTTTGTCTTGATGAGAGCTTTGCACACTCATGGCATTCTCTCAACCAGCTTCATGAGGTAGTCACCTTGAATGCATTCTAATTAACAGGTGTGCCTTGTTAAAAGTTAATTTGTGGAATT
>NC_036864.1:5992421-6003754 GCF_002910315.2 Salvelinus sp. IW2-2015
GTGAATTTTTCCTTCTTAATGCGTTTTACCATCGTGTTTTGAACAAGTAGGTTGATGACCAAGGTACCTGTTGGTAAAGACCAAAGTCCATATTATGCAAGGATAGCTCAAAGCGAGAGAAAGACAGTTCAATCTCTTAGACATGGAAGTCGTCAATCGGACATGTAGAATGTGAAGATTTCTTTCAAGTGGCCAGTCGCCAAAATCTCTCCTATGATACACGGCTCTACATGAGGACCGCCACAGGAAAGGAGACCAGAGTTACTAGCCCAGAAATGAGCCAGATAAATGCTTAAAAGTTCAAGTCAGAACTCTCAATCACTGTTTAGAGAGACTGCGTGAATCGGCTTCAGGCGAATGCTGCAAAGACATCGTCTAACGGACAAATAAATGAGAAGACTTGTTGGCCAAGGAAACGAACAATGGCATATAGACTGTCCTTTGGTCGATAGTCCAATTGGAGTTCTTGATTCCAACAGTTTTGTCTTTGTGAGCGCCCAGGTAGCGAACAGATGCATCTCCATCTTGGTTCACGCAACAGCGAGAGCGAAGCTTGGATGTCTTTCTGGGACACTGTCAGTGATTTTTGAATTCAGAGCTACTTAACCCATCATACCACAGCTCTGCCAGCGATTAGCTCCATCTGGTTGCTTGTGGGACTATCATTCGTTTTTCAACAGGCATGACCCACCATCTCGGCTGTGTAGGGCTATTTACCAAGCGGTGATGGATGTCGATCAGATATTGGCCTCTACATACCGACCTCAACCAATTGAATGGTTGGCGAGTTGCGGCACATGAAATAAAGCTTGCACACAAGTCTCAACTATAGGTGCGAACCCTGCAGACTGTGAACAGCATTTCCAGGTGAAGCATGGTTGAGGAGAATGCAGAGTGTCGAAAGTTGTCAGTAGCAAAGGTGTACTTTGAAAACTCTCAAGATATATTGATTTGTTACACCTTTTTTCATACATTATTCATATGTGTTGATTAAGTTTGATGTCTCACATATCTTCAATGTAGAAAATGAAAAAGAAAGGACAAACCCTGGAGTGGTAGTGTTCCAACTTTGACGGTACTCTACATATGGAGGTAGACTTGTGTTTAATGCTGCTCAGATCCTTTGTCTTTTAATCGAAACACCACACAGCCTAGGAATGCCATCATCACCTTATTTATAATGAGTGAATGAGGAGGTGAGGGTTTACAGGTCAGGTTCAACCATGGCTGCTGATCTCCATTTGTGGACGTGAGCGAGATGTAATTACCTACTCGACGTAGCTCATGTCCAGGACAAAAGCACAGGAACGGTGGTTGGCAGGCGCTGGGTTCAATATTAGGTTCTTCTTCATACATACGGCTATTGATGACTTTCGTGATGCAATGGAGCCAGAATGTTAAAGTGCAACACCACCCATCGTGGCACTCGCACGCCAGGCACACAAGCTAACACCTCAAAAAGTACTTGACGAAAACAATCTGTGGAAACCCAGGGTTGGACTGGCTATCGGCTGCAACACGTGGAATGGTATGAACAGTAACCGGTCGTCAAGTATAACACCTTTAAACACATCCTCACTAATCGATATTCTCTACAAGCATCTTTTTTTCTTCGTTTATCCTCCCAGATATGACACGTCTACTGCGTTAAATTCAGTAAATCTTATAAAGGTTGGAAGGTGGATCTTTCTAGTACGCATTTGTTACTAGTCAACTATCACTGTGGTCGGTAGGCATACATGCAACAATAATACGGAATGTTTCACCACCTTGAGAGACCTAAAGTTGAAAGCTTTGCGTACTTGATGTTGACATATTAATGTTCCCATATGAATAGAAAGGATGAAAAGACGATACAAAAGTCGAGAAAAGAAACAACACGATTACACAGCATTTTACTTTGTTCCAGTATTCAATTACCACACCACATTGTTCTAATAACAATTTCTACATAATCTCATTAATATTACGATTACTTTGAATACTATATACCAAGCACTTCAGTAATTCTGCCAAAGAACGAGCCCAGTAGAGTCTAAGTAACAAAACAGTTAAAAAAATAAGGTTATCTAAAGACTTTGTTGTCTTTTCAATTTTATTAATTCTTAAGCATTATTTGTACAAAGACAATAACCAGTATCGATAAATGAATACTCACATACGGTGTATCACCGTCTTTTTCCCCATACTATAGGTATTGCTACATGTTAGTGCAAGATACAAGAGGAAGAACACAGTATAGTATTCAGTTTGTGAAGTCGGTATAGATTAATAAAACAAGTCTCGTTGTCTCGTTAGAACACGGTCGTTGCTAGAAGAACAGGTGCTGACATGCTACTTAGTCATACGTTTGACAGACCATAAGGTTTCGATTCCAATGCCACGATACTTATGTGATTCCTACAAGATGGATGCATGGAGCACATGAATGATCGGCAACAGTAAGCCTAAAAAAATCCAACAGGACAGTTAAAAACTGAACGCAAGTCGAGGAAGGGTTGAGCTTCACGGGCGTTGTTGTTTAAAAGGCAGAGCCATGCTTCAATGCCCCTATTGTCATGTCTGCGTTCCATCTGTAGAGTTGGCTGCTGCCCATGTTGGGTTAGCATTAGGCAATAGTACTCTGAGGACAGATGATGCACAAGCGATGGACCACTATCACGCCTTGCAACTGCCAAGATGGTTTTCTTATCTAAGGTTCTTTCTGTGAAGTTATTATGACACATTTGGAATTGCGTGCAAGGAGCCCCTACATTGCAATGATTTATTGCACAGGCATCACAGTGTGTTGTGGAGCGTGTTGGCGCGTGAGCTTCCCAGCACGACAATGGACAGGACAACAGATAACCGGTATCTGATTGGTAGTCAGATAAAACTGTTTCTCACATGCGAATATCAACGTCATGATGTAATCTCCTCACATTACAGTTACATAGTCTGACCTTGCAGTATAAGATAACACGCCTTTCATATACCCACAAACAAAATCCCACTAATACTTTACGGAATGTAAATGGACAGACGACTCAATGAAAATCGTGTATACATAAATCTGGTTTTGAACAGATGCAGTATGAAGTAAGGGATGAAAAAAAGCTAGCGACGAAAATGTTCGGGGCAAACATTTGGGTTTTTCTTCTTTTAGAGCTCAGAGACCGCAGACTCTAGCAACACACACACGCACCACACAAGCAGGTGCCATGAAACACCGAGTGTCACTCAAGACAACCAATTTAGTCCGTTATGGACACCCAATCCTCTCTCATCCCTGTCTCTTGCTGCTGTCCCCTCCCCTCTCCGCTGCTCACCGCATGTTCATGGTCGAGGGACGCACGTGCTGTGCAAGGGTCTATCAATCCTGTTTTACGTACAGAGAGAGCTGATGCGAGAGAGCTAGATGAAACCTAGGTGGAATGATGCTTGACTAGTCGCGGTTCAACACCATAGGCCCCCAAGCTCTCTAGCTAGGCTGGAACACTCCGTCGCACTAAGATCCTACGACTGTCCCTTGACGGCTGCCGCCCAGGTGTAGTAGCGTAGGTACAACGATCTGCCATGTGTCTCACACCAGGGGCCCTCAGGGTGGTCAGTCCTCCTGTATCCTTTATATGAATGCACGGCAGCACGACTCCAACACCTCTAGGTTGGTGACGGGAAAAACCAGGGGAGGCTGTCACGCATGATGAGATAGCCTATAGGGAGGCAGAAGACTGACCGTGATGTCGAGAAACAGACTCTCCCGAACTGATAAGGAAAGGAAGTTGTGGACTAGGAAAGGGGATCGAGCACCGGCCCTCATTTCATCGACAGGGCTGTCCCCGATGAGATGGTGTTACAGTGCACCCATCTAGGCATCCAGCGGTTGAAATCAGCCTGTGACGGCGTGCTCGGCCTCAACGCAAGCAATACAGAGTGGAGTACGTACGGACCGTACATCACCGGGGCAAGTTCTGCCTCGACCTCAGATTACCCAGATGTGTAGAGAAGGCCTGAAAATGTGTCAAACTGATCAGCCACTAGTCATAAGATGTTCTCTTGCTACCGCCCAAGCCGGGTCCGGAGCCCAAGTCAGGTTCAAGAGCTTTTACCCAAGGCATACACTTGCCTGAAACTAAGCATGGTACCCAGTTGCATTGCCCCCCCCCCCCCCCCCCCCGCCCCCCCCCCCCCCATTCTACGCTGCTGCTACTTCTCTGGTTTATCTATTGCATAGCACGTTTATAACTCTCCTAAATGTACTTGACCTCCAATTACTGAACGGGGCCCCCTAGATTGAACTCTGTTACCGGTACCCCTGTATTAGCCCCAATATTGTTATTATCTGGCTCTTTAATTATTTGTTTATGTTATTCTCTTACTTTGTTGGGGGGTTTTTTCCACTGCATTGTTGGTGAAGGCTTGTAGGTAAGATTTTCTGTAAGGTACACCTGGTATTCGGCGCAATGTGACAAATGATTGATTGATTGTGCAACGTAGCGAGAAGGAGAGAAGGTAGGGACAGTGTAAGAATGAGCATTTCAAGACCCCCATGTCTGCTTCCTCTTCTCCTGTATCGTTTCTGATGGGCCCACAAGAACCTTATACGATAGAACAACTGGCTAAGCACGCCACCATGTTATGTTAGCTACACATATGCACTGTTAGATTGACACAGACCAACCAGAAGAGGAGAGAGTCGAGACGAAGAATATGGAGTGCCGAGCCGAAAGGAGAGACACCAGAGCGAGAGAGGAGAGAGCAAGCGGAGTGAAGAGGTAGTTAGTTGGCCAAGAGAGAGGAGAGATGTGTTGGATAAATTAAATTGGTACTTCCGGTACATAAACAAGTTGAATTAAGAAGACCCGTTTACTTGACTTTGCAGTCAACGCAGTGAATCACAAGCGCAGAAACAGGGAGGTAAGTATTGCATTTAAAAGCTGTATATAAATAATTTTGCTATATAGTTAAGTTTCCACAGCCTGTCCCAAGGTAAAGCTACGGAGAACCTGCAGGGATGGAGGACCAAAGATTTTATGGATATTACAGTGCGTTTTAACGAGAACATCATGAACACAAAAGGAGATGACCAAAATAAGCAACCCCAGCCAAAGCTTCTCTATCAGCGTCTTCTTATTCTAGTCTTCAATCGTTCTTCTAATATTTATTACCCTTTCTCTTGATATATATTTTTCTCTACTATATCCTTACTTTCCTATCATCCCTTTCCTGTCACCAACATTCGTCTCTATCCTCTGCTTCCAAACTGAGATAATGGGTATGGACAAGACAGAGGAGCACAAGATTGGACCCATTGTGGTGCGTGCGGCTCCAGGCTGGCTGGCTAGTCCACTGGATGTGTAACACAGCCAATTTGTTATTTACTGAATCCTTCATGAAGGGTCATGGAACCACTTGGTAACTGTGTGCGATTGTAGGGATAGGTGAATTTGGGACGTCATGTTAGGCACCTGATCTGTGTCATTTGGAGTGCCCTGGGGATAGGAGCCTGGATGATCGGCGGAGCTGGCGATAGGGCCAGTAGATGTTATGTGATAGCTAAATGTTAGCTTACCCAAGTTCGACCATATTGCCCTTCAGAAGGTTACTGGTTGAACCAGTTAGAATATGGTGATGTTGAAACTATCAAGAAGTTATAATACCATCAATGTTGGGAGTACAGCCCACCAATAAGAAGATATATCTTTCTTAGCATGATATTTTTACATTATCTTTCTATATTTTGTTTTGTATTAGCCCAATGAGTATTACAATGTTTTAGAGCAAGACGTCCCATACTCGAGGGATGGGAGTAATATATGTAACCCGTGTCCTACTTGGAATTGAACACTCTGGGTCTCAAGCTTTACAGGCTTACCAACGGATCCCATCGCAACCTGTATTTGATCCACTGATTTATGAAACTATGGGCACCCAAGGTCCTGTTTATGCCTGTTATCATTTCGCCTGTTGGGAATAGCATGCTTCCAGCGTTAATAGAAATGGCTGGTTTAAATGGTAAACACTTGGTTATTTTGAGGAACTTGAGTGAGGCAGCCTCTATTATGCCGGAATGATGCTAAGAGTGAAAGAGGATCTGTGTACCATTCGACAAAGTGGTTCTTGGCCCTGATTACGAGGGTGGTGGTGAGATACCCATGTGAGGAGACACTGAATACCGGTAGAGGTACCAGGTAACCGTCAAAAGAGTTTAAGGGATTTAGCAATAGTTTATCCACCTGAAGATGGCCCCGTGGGACCACTTTCACAAAAAGGTGATGTTTTTACAGGTATGGTATATGAGAACGATGTCAGATAGAATGCTTCTTAACTAAGAAGAGGTGGTCAGAGTATCATCTAAGGGTAAGACGGATATGATGAGAGAAATTTTCACTTATACATGCCTACCCTTATTGGATAGTTAATAGGTTCTGAGTAAAAGAGGGGTCTAAGTATATAAAAACGTTGCTTAAGATTCACAAAGTGATTATTGTGTAGTGTGAAGATAGATAATATACGGGTGGTGAATAGAAAGGCAACACTAGTGCAAAACAAAGACTGAGGGGAAACTTCTTACCCAGTGAAAAATAAGAAGTGACCAAACTACATAAAAAGGAAGACATACTTGTGTGGTGTGAAGTAGAAATGACAAAGGAACCTGTGATGAGGGTAATGCCATGTGGGTCCATTGGGCAGATGTCAATTGTGCCAATTAACTGTTGGCTAAAGTAATTCATGAAGGTGGAAACCACAAATTATTCAAACGTATGTGAGTGGGGCGTGTACGTGTACTGAGTACTGAAATGCGGATAGGAGTAGAGGAAACGGCGTTGAATGACCGACACCAAGTGGAGTGGTGAAAGAAGACAGAGAGAAATGGTATATTTGACACACTTGAAGATTGAAGATGGAGAAATGCCCATTGGATTTTTACACATACCGGAGTATAAAGCCATTTTTTAGCGCTAACGGGTTATATGGTTAGCTTACCCATTACCTTTCTGGGGTACTAGCAAATATGCTGAAGGGTTTGTGGTTGGAGTGTACGTGTTTGCTACATGAGTGTGGGGGAGCATACGTATCAACCAATGAACCTACCTTACACAGTAATCACGTTTCAACTCTACTAGATCCCTGGAACCAACCCAGAGCGGAAACAGTTGTTACGAACTTTCCATCATTTTCTCAGAGGAGAGGTTTTATTGTTATTAAGTACCCGTCAATTTTTAAAAATTGGTCTAGGGGGGCAGAGTGGATGCAAGAAACACTAGGTATGGAAAGATGTGTCTGGAGGCTGTCAAGTGGGGTAAGTGTTCGGTGGGCGTATTGCCGGTGTGGAAACCTGATTACCCAATATAATACGTGTGTAAACAATCAAAAAACACTCATGTAGCCTTGGTCCTAATATATGTTTTTCTTTAGGCATGGATACACTTCATAACACAACAGTGTTGTCTAAGTGATTGCATGAACCCATATCCAGGCATGAGTACTAAACCAAACACCATCCCTGTTGTGCAACTATTTTTGGAGTATGACACGATGGGTACATATGAGGGTAACTTGGTGTTAAGTGCTGCCTCGATCCCTTTGTCTTTGAATCGAAACAACACAACAGCCTTAGGAACTGCCACATCACCATTATTTTAAATGAGTGAATGAGGAYGTGAAGGGGTTACAGGTCAGGGTTCAACCCATGGCTGGCTGATCTCTATGGTGGACGTGAGACGTAGATGTTAATTACCTGCACCTCCACGTAGCTCAGGTCTCAGGARCAAAAGACAGAGACCAGTGTGTTCGGCAGACCTGGGTTCAAATGATGTRTGTTCTCTTTCAAATACATTAGCTGAGTTTGATTGAGCTTTCGTGATGCAATGGAGCCAATGAAATAGTCTCAAAAGTGCAAACCCACCCATGTGGCATCTCGCACTCCAGGCACACTCAATCTAACACTCAAAAAAGTACTTGACAGAAAACCAATACTGTTGGAACCCAGGTAGGTCTGGTGGACGGTGGCTAATCTGGTATAGAAACAGTGTTAAACCCCGGCTGTCAGAGTATAAAGCTACACTTTAAGACAAATCCTCAACTAATGAGTTATAATCTCGTAACATAGCAATCTTTTTTTCTCTCTTTTAATCCCTCCATACTGACACGTCACTACTGTTAACATCTCAGTAACATCTTATAACAGGGTTGGAAAAGAGTGGGATCTTTTTAGTACGCTATGATGTTACCTAGTCAACTATGACTGTTGGCTTATCGGGTAGGCATACATCAAATCAAATACGGAATGTATCAGCAACCTTGAGGACGTACCTGAGAAGTTGAAATGCATTTGCATTTGCATACATGTTGACATAGTTATATGTTTTCCCCATATGAAATAGAAAATGAGGATGAAYAAAGTAAATGCAAGTCGAGGCAAAAAGAACAAACATACGATTACCACAGCATTTAACTCATGTTATTCAGTATTCACATTACAACATCCACATTGTTCAGCTAGTAACAATTTCTAATAATCTCAATATACTGTATATTTACTTTGTAATACATTATACCAAGAGGCACTTTCAGTAATTCTGGCCAAAAAGAAGCTACAGTATAGTGTCTAAATTACAAAAACAGTAAAAATAAATAAAGTTTATCTAAAAGACTTTTGTTGTCGTTTTAATTTGTTATATCTGTACAGCATATATTTTGTACAAAATGGAACAATAAACCAGTAATAAAATGAAATACTTCACAAATACTGGTGTATCACACGTCTGTTTTCCCCATCCTATAGGTATTGCTACATGTGTTAAGTGCAAGATACAAGAGAGAAGAAACAGTAATAATTANAAAGTAAATGCAAGTCGAGGCAAAAAGAACAAACATACGATTACCACAGCATTTAACTCATGTTATTCAGTATTCACATTACAACATCCACATTGTTCAGCTAGTAACAATTTCTAATAATCTCAATATACTGTATATTTACTTTGTAATACATTATACCAAGAGGCACTTTCAGTAATTCTGGCCAAAAAGAAGCTACAGTATAGTGTCTAAATTACAAAAACAGTAAAAATAAATWAAGTTTATCTAAAAGACTTTTGTTGTCGTTTTAATTTGTTATATCTGTACAGCATYTATTTTGTACAAAATGGAACAATAAACCAGTAATAAAATGAAATACTTCACAAATACTGGTGTATCACACGTCTGTTTTCCCCATCCTATAGGTATTGCTACATGTGTTAAGTGCAAGATACAAGAGAGAAGAAACAGTAATAATTATTCAGTTTGTGAAGTGCCGGCTATAGATAAATATATAAAACAAGTCTCGTGTCTCGTTTAAGAAGATGTAAAGCTTGTTTGGTTCTCGTTGTGGCTAACGTGATCAAACATATTCCCACAAAGAGAGAGACATATTGTTCGTTCCCAATGGCACCCAATTCGCTATACTGTATWGTGCATTACCTTTGACCAGAGCCATATGGGACCTGGTCAATAGGGAGTCATTTAGGATGCAGACAGAATGAATGGCACAGACCTGGCAATAGCCTAAAAAAATATCACACAGGACAGAGTTAAAACATGAAGCAAAGTCTGAGGAAGGATGTTGAGCTTCAAACTGTGCCTGTTGTTGTTTAAACCACAGGAGCACAATGCTTTCAATGCCCTATTGTCCATGTCTGGTTCCTATTGTAGAGTTGCTGCTGCCCACTGATTGGGTGGAATTATGGCAATAGTAGTACTCTGAAAGAAATGTGTCAACAAGAGCATGTGACCACTATCACGTCCTTGTCAAATGCCAAGATGTTATTCTTAATCTAAGGTTCTGTTCTGAATAGGATGTATTATGACACACTTTGGAATTGCGTGCAAGTGAGCTCCCCTAGACAATTGCACATGACTTTGTAATTGCACGAGGCAGTCTACAGTTGGTGTGTGTGTATGAGTGTATGCGCGTGTGAGCTTCCCCCAGCACAGACAGATGGAATAGGAGCAAACAGAGCTAACCTCTCATCTGATTGGTAGTCACATGAATAACTGTCTTCTCACATGCATATAACCGTGACACATACTGTATAATCTCCCTCACATACCAGTTACATAGCTGACCTTTGCATGTTATAAAAAACACAGCCTTTCGATTACACCACAAAACAAAAATCACCACAACTAACCTTTACGGAAATGTGAAATGTGATCAGAACAACTCAATGGAAACATAAGTTTAAAATATAAATCCTGGGTGTGTTTTGAACAAGATGCATGTAGAAATAGAGGGATGAAAAAAAGAGATGAAGAAGGAAGAAATGTTCTGGAGGACAAACATTTGGAGGGTTTTTCTCTTTAGGCGCTCAGAGGACTGTCAGACCATGCTGACACACACACACACYCACACACACAGGGTGCCATTAGAGACACAGCGAGTGTCACTTAAAGACAAACCAATTATCCGGTATGACACACAACATCCCTCTCTCATCCCTCTTTCTTCTGCTGCTGTCCCTCCCTCCCCTCTCCCGCTGCCTCACTGCACTGTATCCATGTGTCAGGGACGCACAGTGCTGTTGCCAAGGGTCATATCAATCCTGTGTTTACCGATACAGAGAGAAGCTAGCATGCAGAGAGAAGCTAGCATTGGAACACCTATGTGAGAATGCTATTCATTGACTACAGCTCAGCYTTCAACACCATAGTGCCCCCAAAGCTCATCACTAAGCTAAGGACCCTGGGACTAAACACCTCCCTCTGCAACTAGATCCTGGACTTCCTGACGGGCCGCCKCCAGGTGTAGGTAAGGGTAGGTAACAACACATCRGCCATGCTGATCCTCAACACAGGGGCCCCTCAGGGGTGTGTGCTCAGTCCCCTCCTGTACTCCCTGTTCACTCATGACTGCACGGCCAGGCACGACTCCAACACCATCAATAAGTTTGCTGACGACACAACAGTGGTAGGCCTGATCAACCGACAATGATGAGACAGCCTATAGGGAGGAGGTCAGAGACCTGACCGTGTGGTACAAGGACAACAACCTCTCCCTGAACCTGATAAAGACAAAGGAGATGATTGTGGACTACAGGAAAAGGAGGATCGAGCACGCCCTCATTCTCATCGACAGGGCTGTCGATGAGAATGGTTTTACAGCTGCACCATCTAGAGCATCCAGACGGGTTGAATCACTGCCTGGTACGGCAACTGCTCGGCCTCCAACCGCAAGGCACTACAGAGTGTAGTACGTACGGCCCAGTACATCACCGGGGCCAAGCTTCCTGCCATCCAGGACCTCTATACCAGGATGTGTCAGAGAAAGGCCCTGAAAATTGTCAAAGACTCCAGCCACCGTAGTCATA
>NC_036864.1:6004200-6008277 GCF_002910315.2 Salvelinus sp. IW2-2015
CGCCTTTTGTCCACAGCTCAATTAAGGATTAGCGTACAATTCCTGACTCTTGTCTCTCTCCATCTCCCATCCACCTCTAGTCTGCATGGAAACCAAGCAGTGGAGAAACTGATTTTTCTAGAAATCCACATTGAAATATACCACTCCGAAAGCTATCTGAAATCCCTGTAGGTGACGGAACTCATTGGTTTAGGTGTTGTCAGACTTGAACAGATACACTGGGAAGTGTGGTCACATCGAGGAATTCGAGATGGGCTACTCATACATATTAGGAAGAGCAATATAGTGCTGTCCTACCATAGTAGCTTATTAATGTTGGCCACCAAATCACATTCACAATACCCCTTGAACAAATGCTACCGTAGAACACGTACGCAACCACGCATGCACACAGGTCATCATAGGCTGTGAATATTGCTTTTGCATTCACTCCATTGGGTCTGTTACTGTTCAGTTCCCCCCAGGCCACACACTGAAATTGTGAAAGGCCTTATTCAGATGAGGCAGTGACTCAGCAGATGTATGGGTCAGGGGTTGACTAGCAATGTCTGATTCCTCTTCTCTGTATCGTTTAATATGGGCCAATAACTATTATAACGATTCACGCAACCACCTGGCCCCTAGCCCATCACAAGATGTTATGTCAGCTACAACACTAAATGCCACTGTTAGATAATGACCCATAACAGATCACACAACGGGAGAGAGAGAGAGAGAGAGGCAAGGGAGTGAAAGAGGGTCAGTTAGTGCAGAGAGAGAGAGAGAGGCACATGATTTGGATAAAATTCAAGAATTTGGTACTTCGGTACATAAACRCAAGTTGCAATGTTACATAAGACAWGGTTTCCCTTGACTTTGCAGGTCACGAAGTGCAACTCAAACGCGCCAGATACAGAGTAAGTGTCAGTATTGCTTTAAACATTGTCATCCTACAAATACTTTTTCCTGATAATGTTAACGTTTCACAACAAGCTGTCAAGGGTAAAATCTTCAAGGAGAACCAGACAGGCAGATGGACGGACAGACAGGCATTTTAATTGGCTCCTCATTCAAAGTGACGTTTTCACAGAGACCATCAGTGAACAAAAAAGAGACTGACCAACCTCAGAAAACCCCCAAACGCTTCTCTTCCTCCCGTCTTCTTCTCTTCCTCCCGTCTTCATCGCCCTTCCTCTCTCACCCCCTTCCTTCTCCTKTACCATTCTCTCTTATCCGCTTCTCTCTCTCATATCCTCTTCCCTCTATCCTCTCCCTTTCCCTCTCATCCTTCTGTCACCACCAATTCGTCTCTCTCTCTGGACATCAAATGGAGCTATGGAGCTATGGACAGCCACGAGGAGCTCAGCACTGGTCCATTTGTTGACTGCTGCATGCTGCCTGGCTCAGGCTNCACAACAAGCTGTCAAGGGTAAAATCTTCAAGGAGAACCAGACAGGCAGATGGACGGACAGACAGGCATTTTAATTGGCTCCTCATTCAAAGTGACGTTTTCACAGAGACCATCAGTGAACAAAAAAGAGACTGACCAACCTCAGAAAACCCCCAAACGCTTCTCTTCCTCCCGTCTTCTTCTCTTCCTCCCGTCTTCATCGCCCTTCCTCTCTCACCCCCTTCCTTCTCCTKTACCATTCTCTCTTATCCGCTTCTCTCTCTCATATCCTCTTCCCTCTATCCTCTCCCTTTCCCTCTCATCCTTCTGTCACCACCAATTCGTCTCTCTCTCTGGACATCAAATGGAGCTATGGAGCTATGGACAGCCACGAGGAGCTCAGCACTGGTCCATTTGTTGACTGCTGCATGCTGCCTGGCTCAGGCTGGCTGGCTAGTCCACCTGGGCTGTGTCCCAAATAGCACCCTTTTCCCCCTATTTACTGCACTACTTTTGACCAGGGTCCATAGGGCAATGGTCWACTGTGGTGCACTATGTAGGGAATAGGGTGCCATTTGGGACGTACACATGCTTAGGCCTGATCTGCCTGGTCATGTCATGGGAGCTGCCCTGGGCTAGGAGCTGGATGGATAGGGAGAGATGGGATAGCTGCAGGTAGATGTATCATGTGATAGCTACAATGGGGTAGCTACAGTTCAACCATATTGGCCTTCTACGACAGGTTCCTGGTTGAACCAGTTAGACCTATGGCTGAAATGTTGAAACTATCAGAAAGTTAATAAATACATCACTTCTTTGAGGGAGTCAGCAAACACACACTAAGAAGACATATCTCTTTCTTGGCATGGATATTTTTACCGCATTATCTTTCTTAAACTTTTGTTTTGTATTCAGCCCCATGCGTGATTCACAATGTTCTATAGAGCAGCACAGTCTCTCTGAGGGTATGTGGAGTATATCTGTAACCGTGTTCTCTTGGTTGAACCTCTGGGCTCCTCCACATCTCCTTCAAGGCTTTCCAAGGCTCACTCAGCAACTTTATTTGATCACTTGACTTGCTGAAAACTATTGGAGCCCAAGGTCTGTTATCTGTTATCATTTCAGCCTGTTGGAGAAATAGATGATTTCCCAGAGTTAAATAGAAAATGCCTGGTTAKAACTGTAACCTTGGTTCTTTGAAGGAACTGAGTGAGGCAGCTCACTCTATGGGGAATGATGCTCGCTCAAGAGACTGAAAGAGAATCTGTGTACTTTRGACAATGGCTCTCTTGGCTGAACTTCCTGTCAGGGTATTGGGTGGTAGATCCCATTGTGAGAGAGSACTGAAATACAGGCTAGAGGTCAGTGTACCGTCAAAAGAGTTCTACGGGAGAGTTCTATGAAATAGTTTATCAATGAAGATGGCCGTAGAGAACCTTTCAAAAAGGTGAATCTCTTTTTCAGTGTTATGGTCAGATTGACATCCACAGATGAATCCGAATATGAATGCTTCTTCKCTAGCGAGGTGGTACACGTACTCATCTACTGGGTCAAAAGGCTATGAAGAGAGAAATTCTTCACTTATAAATGCATCTTACATTGGGATAGTTAACTAGGCTTCTGAATAAAAGAAAGGTCTAACTCTATAAGAAACCGTGTGATTCAGATTCAAAGTGATTCCCTTTGTAGTGTGCAGATAATCAAGATACAGGGTYCGTAAAATAAGAAAGGCCCACACCATAGTTACCAAACACAAACGCCACTGAGGGAGAAAATCTTACAGCTGAAAAAAATAAGAAAGTATAACCACAAATCAATAACACAAAGGAAAGAACAATCACTTGTGTTGGTTGAAGTAACAATGACAAAGGACACTGTGATGAGGGGTCTGCGTTGGGTCCCATTGGGCAGATGTCAATTRGATGCCKATTTCACTGTGGCTCAACGTAATTTCATTGAAACGACGTGGAAACAACATTGATTCAACCAGTCTGTGCCCAGTGGGGRGTGTCAGTGTRCCTGAGTCCTGTGGAACTGCGTAGGAGTGAGAGGAAAAAAAGAGCCTGAATGACCGACACAAAAGTGGAGTGAGTGAAAGAAAGAAAGAGAGAAAACATGGTATATTTGGAACAATTAGAGAGATGAAGAATGTGAAGAAACACTGCTGTGGATTTTTCCCATGACTGAGTATAAAGCTTTTTTCAGAGCTACAGGGTTCTATGTTAGACTTCCCATTCCCTCTTCCTGGGGTAACTAGCAAATCTTCTGATGGGTTTGTGTGTGTGTGAGTGTGTGTTTGCCTCCATGCGTGTGTGTGTGAGCACACTCTGTATCAACACTGACCCTCCTCTCCCCAGTCCTCAGTCCTCAGTCCCCAGTCCTCATCCTCGCTCCCTGAGAACCAACACAGAGCGGACACAGCTTTTTCCCGCACTTTCATCTCATTGTCCTCAGGAGCTAGTGTTTGTATTGTCTATTCAGTACCGTCCACTTTGTACACCTTGGTTCTGTGGGTGCAGACCACTAGTATGGCCGGCTGTGTCTTGAGGCTGGCAGTGGGGTCAGTGTTCTGTGGGTCCGTATTGCGGTGTGGAAACCTGATCCAATATAATACGTGTGTAAAACAAATCCCACCCCTCCCTCATCCTCAGCTTGCCCTCCCTCCCTCCCTCCCTCCACCCTGTTTTCTTTAGGCACATGTTACTCCA
>NC_036864.1:6008445-6009728 GCF_002910315.2 Salvelinus sp. IW2-2015
TACTGCACTACATGGGGAATAGGGTATAATTTCTGACATGAGACAGAAAGTCTAGTTGGGAGAGGGTATGAGTTTGGATAAATGTTCCGTTTCRTGATCTTCAAGGGTCAAAGATAATCCTCTCACTCCAGCTCCTCCTCCCTTTTCTCCGCAGTCTCTGATTGCTCGGCCACTTCCTCTGCAAGCCCCGTCTCTTCCCCTTCCGTCTCCTCTCCCTGGCCATCTATTGGCTCCTCCTTGCTGGCTGGCTCCTCCTCCTCGTGGATGGCTGTGATTGGCTCTGCGGGGTTGCTGAGGCAGTTAGGCGCCTCTCTGTCCGGCGTGTCCTGGGTTTCCGAGGCGATGACTCTCTTCCACATTTCGTGGTTGTCCAGAAGGTGCTGAGTGATGGGACAGAACACTCTCCTCCTGCTCTCCTTAAGCTTCACCAKGTGCTTCTCTATAGGGAAGAAAACAATTCCTCAGAACAAAACCTACGACATATCTGTCCCCTTATACTGTACATGCAAACCCTTATCATACAACCRCTGGACAGGGGTTACAAAGCAGGGTCTGATAACCTGGGCAGACCAAATACCCTTAAGGCAGACCAAGTAGCCTCGTGTATATGAGGCTTCTGTATCTACTACTAATTATAAACCGGGTAGTTTGGGTCCTGGATGCTTATTGGATGACTTGGTTTACTTGTTTACTGTTCTATTAATGTTGGTGACCAGTGTATAATAGCATTAAGGCACCACAGGGGTTTGTGATATATTGCCAATATACCATGGCTAAGGGCTGTATCCAGGCAATCCGCTTTGCGTCATGCCAATATACCACACCACCTTGGGCCTTATTGCTTAAATCCACTACATGTATTATCAATCGGCACTATGTCAACAACTCAATACCTGGGCCATTTCAAGCTGAGCTTTGATTTCAACAGGTTCCTGTTAACTGACTTCTTTCAACTCAAAGAAGTTCAACATGAACGTCAACATGCTCTTACGGGAACTCTCAGAGCTCGTCGACACATCCTCCTCTGTTGTATCCTCCTCTTCCTCCTCTGTCTCTCGTTCCCCCACCTCCTCTTCCTCCTCTCCCTCCTTCCTCCGTGCGTCGGCGGGGTCGACCCAGTTCCCCGGCATGAGGGCGGCGGAGTCGTAGGAGGAACAGAGCGGACCCACGATGTGCGTGATGAAGGACTCCTGGAGCTTGGCGAGCTGTGGCGCAGAGCGGTCCATGAAGGGGCTGATGGGAAGGCCCAGACTCGACTCCTCATCGCCCTGAGGAGTGGTGCA
>NC_036864.1:6016111-6017306 GCF_002910315.2 Salvelinus sp. IW2-2015
ACTCAACTTATTGTGGGAAGGTTGTGGAATGCTACCTGAAACGTTTGACCCAAGTTAAACAATTTAAAGACAATGCTACCAAATGAAAGTGGTGATCCTAACTGACCTAAGACAGGGGATTTTTACTAGGATGAAATGTCAGGAATTGTGAAAAACTGATATTAAATGTATTTGGCTAAGGTGTATGTACATTTCCAACTTCAACTGTATGGTTGTCTCACCTAGCTATCTTAAAATAAATGCAGTGCACTAACTAAGTCGCTTTMGGTAAGCACTTCTGCTGAATGACTAATGCAAATATAATATGAATTACCATTTGACACTATCTGAGGAAAGTCAGTCAATCAATCAACCAGCCAATGATATGAGGGAAATTGGAATCAAATGCACCGAGGGAGTCACAGCTGAGGTACTAATACACAGAGAGAAAAATGACCGTCAGAAATGATGTAAAACCACATTCAACTGCATTCCAAAACATATCAACATTTGTAACTCTCTCATTTTGTTCTCCGTCTCTAAGTGGTAAACCAACAGCAACCGCCAGCACTCAGAGCCTGTGGGATTAACTACTGAATAATCAAAGCTTCAAACTGGGTCAAGAACGTAAACAGCAAAAGGCACACGTCTATCTAGCTAGAGGAAGCCTACAAGTTKATCTATAGGTCCAGTATTGGCTGACTGACAASATCATGTATATGCATGTATAGTAAAGTGATTTATAGCAGGATACATATATATGTGTCTGTTGACGTCAGGGGCTTATACACTCGAAGTGGACCGCAGCAGGCAAGGTCTCATGTTGCCATAGTAACCAGCAGAGCTTTTGCCAGTCAGTGCAGTGGACTGAAATTAGTGTCTGAAGTGAAGAGGGAGAGAAAGAGGGGAAAAAGAGAAAGAGAGGTGCTACTCTAGAGTAGAGGGGCGTATTGAACCATCAAAACGTCTTCTAAAGACAGGTGTCAAGGAGATGGTAAAGTTACAACTTAACCACTGATACAGGGTCAGATCTTTAAGATGTTTTTACTGCGTTAATGGTCAGCGTTAGGGTTTTGGGTATACTACTACTGACCCTGGTGTGTTTGTTCTTCGTGTGCATGTCTTGAGGCATAGTTCACTGTGATCTGATGTGTTGCTGCTGTATCTCTGTCTGTGTGAATGACGACTGTCACTAATGACACAAGTACATCAGCTA
>NC_036864.1:6023853-6028775 GCF_002910315.2 Salvelinus sp. IW2-2015
TCAGCTACTTGCAGTACAATAACACGTTTTACCTCTCTGTCATCTCTTCTCCTCCCTCTCTTTCCTCCTCTCCTCTATTTACCTCGCTCTCTTTCTCTCTCTCCACATCCCTTCTCTTCTCCCTTCCCTTCCTCTCTCCTCCTCTCCTCTATTTTCCCTCTCTTTCTCTCTCTTCAATCCCTCTCTCTCTCTCCCGTTCATATTTCTCATGTTTGGTTGTCTCTCTCTTCTCTCTCCTTTCCCTCTTCTCTCTTCTCCTTCCCTCTATTTTTCCCTTCTCTCTCATCTTATCCACATCTCGTCTATTTTTCCCTCTCTCTCTCCTCTCTCTCTGCTCTCAATCCCTCCTCTCTCCCTCCCTCTATTTTCCTTCTCTCTTTCCTCTCTCTTTCTCTTCTCTCCTCTCCCTCTATTTTCTTCCTCTTCTCTCTCCTCTTCTTCGCTCTCTCTCTCACATTCCCTCTTCTCTTCTCTCTCCCTCTATTTTCCTCTCTCTCTCTCTCTCTCCCTCCTCTCTTCTGCCTTCCTCTATTTTCTCTCTATTCATCTTCTCTCTCTACTCTCTCTCTCCTCCTCTCTCTCTTCTTAATCATCAAGCCCCTCATTAGTTCAAAGTGTCAGTTCTGAAATACATCAAATAAATGGACTTGGGGTACCTGAGGATAGGTTTGGGAAACACTGGCATAGAATATTCTAGAAGTGGTAGACCCAGWACGGCCACGATTCCACACTTCACATCAGAGAACTTTGATTTGAATGGGAGTACCCATTGGTTCTACCTATTCTGATGGGAATCGTATTAACGGCCATTGTTTACGTTGCCCATGCGTCGTCAATGGGCCACGCGGTTCATTCTGGTCGATTCTGGGACAAGAAGAGCACTCCTTCAAGGAGTGAATGGGAGTCAATTGGGCGCTAGTTCAAAAGCCAAACATAAGCATGAATTACGTGAGCAATAAGTACAACATTACAAATCTTTCCGAGATGTYAGATAATTAACTTTGTCTCTGCAATARCGTATAGCTTTGGAATCGTGACATTAGGTACTTTTGASYAAAATAGGCAMGTTTCTCGACTCATACSCMGWCWTTTAGAAGGGATTGCATGACGATTAGCTTAGCAACCACGTGACACAGCATGACAACATGAACGAGATTGGTCGACAGTCTGCTGGGTGGGGCATTATTACGTTCCTCCATTCATTGCCCAYCGGGATTCCTATCACCTCCTTTCTGTAATATATCTGCCTACACGCTGATCGTTCTCTGACCACTTAGAGTCTCTCTTCCTGATCAGCGGTGTGGTTGATAGGCACCCGTCCGTCTCTGACCAATGAGCAGCACTGTTACTGGAGAGTGGGCTGTTTCCAGGCACCTGTACCACTTCACACTGAGCAGTACCGTGATGGACTCATGAAGTGGCCTGCTTTCTATTGTAGTACCAAGTGGAACACATGTCAATGTCATTTGATGGAGAAACATCATTGCACCTCTACGTCTTCTCAAGTCTGTCATAGCTATTTATGCAGAAGGTAGTGTAATGACCATTTCATGATCAGGCAGTTTCATTGGGGGGGGGAGTGCACGAGACAACAACAACAAGGCAACTGCATACATGTCGTCCCCCACAAATGATGCAGCGCCCCCCTCGGACCTATCATTGTAATTTTGTAAATGTCGGATCTCCATGGCAAGATGCATCATTCACCTAATTTCCTCACTGAGGATCAATGACGTTTATTTAATTCAATTCAGGTCACCCTAGCGGTGGCTACTGCTGGCTAGCATGAGGACGAAAAGGGCYGTTTTCTGGGAAAACTAGCAGTKTTTCAGTCTTCTCGATGGAGCAGTGTGGATAAAGGTCAAATTTGGAGAACAGTGGCATATRCTATTKCTGCATTGAGGTATGTTTTCTGACGGATATCTCATGTCTTAATGTAATGATTGCACTCTGACCCCTGTGCAGCTGTGTAAACAAGCGTAACAGTAGGGTCAGTATCTTCTGGCAAACCTACACCTAATAGATGTACCTGTTTGTAGACCTNGGGGGGCAAGATGGCAAGATGCATCATTCACCTAATTTCCTCACTGAGGATCAATGACGTTTATTTAATTCAATTCAGGTCACCCTAGCGGTGGCTACTGCTGGCTAGCATGAGGACGAAAAGGGCYGTTTTCTGGGAAAACTAGCAGTKTTTCAGTCTTCTCGATGGAGCAGTGTGGATAAAGGTCAAATTTGGAGAACAGTGGCATATRCTATTKCTGCATTGAGGTATGTTTTCTGACGGATATCTCATGTCTTAATGTAATGATTGCACTCTGACCCCTGTGCAGCTGTGTAAACAAGCGTAACAGTAGGGTCAGTATCTTCTGGCAAACCTACACCTAATAGATGTAGCTGTTTGTAGACCTATTTGACGATGCCCTCGGTCCACTGTAGATGCAGGTCCTTGTGTTTCAAATCTAAATCAGTGGCTAGGGTGTAGGGGCTAGGGTGTAGAGGGTGTAGGGGCTAGTGATCGATTTGGATCTCACTTGTTCATAGAACTCATTGACGATGCCCTCGGTCCACTGTAGATGCAGGTCCTTGTGTTTCAGTGGGCCGTTGATGTCCGCCAGTTTGATGCACATCTGACACACCAGCAACCGGTCGTTCTCATTGGACCAGTCAATGCCCGAGCAGCCATCGTCACCCACCTGGAGAGAAGCAAGGGTTAAATGAATCTCAAATGTCTTTCCTCGCGTCCTCACATCCTCTACCCCTACCTCCTTTCAACCTATCAGAGAGAAGCGAGGAGAGCATAAGAGGAAGAGTTCTGAGTAAAAGAACCGCAGATCTTCTCCTACAGGCTTGTTCCTGACATACTGTAAGTTTGTCAACCATCAGAGAAAATGGCAGAGCGCTTCAGTCCATTCAGCTGTAGATACGCTGTACATCAAAGAGAAGCTCATGACCGTCGGTTCTGTTTACCTTGGCGTTGAACTCTGCCAGGAAGTCAAAGTGTTTCTTCAGGTCGGTGGCGAGGATGGCCTCGATGACCAGGAAGCGGAAGCGTTTGAACTCCACATGCTCCAGGTTGCCCAGGAAGTTGTACTCTGGCTGGGACATGAACAGGTTCCAGGCCGACGCAGCGTGGTGGTTCTCTAACACAGAGCGGTCGTTATATAGCACGGCCTACAGGGGGAGACAGAGAGCAACGTGTCACTCATTAGTTATCATTGGTGCATCTCAGTGGACCCTTTGTCTTCCTCCATTTATCTCTTCAGTGATCTGAGAAGAACACAAGATATGAAAGTATTAGTGGTGGACTTTGCTTTCACCTTTCCAGTTCCTTTCGTTAGATTCATTCATCCAACCATCCATCAATCCATCCATCCTCTCCCTCTTCTTCCTCCCTCCTTCCCTCTATCCCTTCATACCTGAGGAGCGCTAGTTGCCACGAGGAAGGCGTTGGTCCGTCCAGGGTGGTCGTAGTCGTGCATGGCTGCAGCCACATACAGAGCCATGAGCTCCAGGGATGGGATGAGGCCAGACAGACATCCATAACCCTCCTCCATCACRGCAGACATCTTAGAAACKAGGAACCCTGTATGGCCTATATGGCTGGGGTTGAGGAGCCCACTGTCAGAGTCTGGGGACACACACACAGGGATAGAAGGGTCAGAGAGATAGATACACAGGTAAATGAGGTGAGGGGTGCTGGGCATTGTCGTAACAAATCGGAAACTTTAGTACAAAACACTTGGGTCAACGGGTGTAGTCTGTATGTGCGTGCGTGTGTGTCTGTGTGCTAATGTGTGTATGGGATGACATGAGCATCAGAAAACAACATGACTGACAGACAGCCAGCCACCCTGCCCTAGACAGACATCAGACCCCAGGCATCAGAGTAGGCCATCTGCCAGCCCAGTCAGACAGGTTGTGTAAAGAACAAACAGGTCACGATCAGCGTGTTGACATTGYTGTCTGTTCCTCTGACTGGAGGAGATAGGCTTCTATGGAACAGCTCCACWTAGAGAACGAGAGGTAAAATAACTYCCGGTGACCATGAACTAACGGTTATCCAATCTCACTGGAAACACTGTTCTGGGAACTTCCACAGCCTCCAGTCTGCAAACTGTARGGCTGATGTTAGACAATATTATGCCATTTGACATKAGCTACTGATGTGGTTGGTGTGTATGAATGAATATACAGTAGCTAAATGAGCCTCAAAAAAGAGAGATTGAATGAATGACCAAGTAAGCTATAAGTACCTAACATAAGGACTGGGTTTGCCCTGGCTACCAATCAGCCAACAGGCTTACAACATAGGCTTATAGACCATAATGAATATTAGCCCTCAGGTGCAGAGACACAAGGTGGATGGAGTGGAGGAAAGGAGGAAGCGCCGCTGTGTGCGTTGTGTGTGTGTTGTGTTGTTGGTGTGTTGTGTGATGGTTGTGTGTGTCAGTGATGTGTGTCATGGCTGTATTTGCACACTGCGTGGTGTGCTGCTCACCACAGAATCTGAGACCCTGTGGTCTGTGAGCGAGTTGGGCACGGCCTGGCACGGCCGCTGGGTGGTGGAGTGTACAACGGCATGGACCAACGTCAGTTGGCAATGGATCGTGTTGTGTCTGTCGATGGGAGGGAGAGAGATGCCATCTGTACTATAACTTAGTTCACTGGATGATAATGAGACTCCAAAACCTACAGAGACAGGTGGCGGTAAAGAGAGGAACAGAATCTAGTGCTGTGATGCATTGAGAAAGCCAATAACCTCACCTCTTGTGGATAAGAATAGGCAGTGCTACCACTAGCCGTGCCAACAGAGTTTGGATTACACGAATAGTTCGTTCACAAGTGTTTTTGATATCTCGCGTAATTGATGGAACCTGTGTTACTTACAAGCATATTCACAAAGAGGATCGATTGTAATG
>NC_036864.1:6034271-6036260 GCF_002910315.2 Salvelinus sp. IW2-2015
GAAAGGACTAGTTTGCCTGGCTACCATCAGCAACAGGCTTACAACAGTAGGCTTATAGACACATCACATCAATCAAATTTTAGTTTGTACATACACATGTTACGAGATGTTAATGCGAGTGTAGCAAATGCTTGTGGCTTCTTAGTTCTGACAATGCAGTAAATACCAACAGTATCTACTATACAATTCCAGCAACTACTACCTATACACACAATGTAAAGGGATAAAGAATATGTCCATAAAGATATTATGAATGAGTGATGGTACAGAACGGCCTAGGCAAAATGCAGTAGATGGTTTGCTCACATGGGATGTCCCTGTATCCGTTCTCCAGAGCATGGAAATAGTTCACGAACTCCCTGACAGGAATCTTGAACGTCTCAAACAGTCCCGTGTCCTCAAACAGGCGGTAGGAAACCTGGAACACACATAGAACAACTGTTATCCCATCCACCAAGTTATTCTCTTCACACCTAAAMCTGTGATGCTGCTACMTGGGTCWTTCCACAAAATGASTCCCGTTGATATTTTACCTTTATTTAACTATGGAAGTCAGTTAAGAACAACTTCTTATTTACAATGACGGCCTACCGGCAATCACAGCCAGATGTGATGCAGCCTGGATTCAAACCAGGGACTGCAGTGATGCCTCTTGCACTGAGATGCAGTGCCTTAGACCGCTGTGCCACTCAGGAGCCATTTTAAGTAGAAACTGTGCACCAATATTGGTGCACAGTTTCTGTGCACCAATATTAAACCAGGTGCACTTTAATATAGACCAAATGGGAAATTCAATKAATCTGATTGTTTTATATGATTAAAGATTTTCTGCAAAATTCAGCACTTTGAAATGTCCCTCTGTGTATAGCCGCGTGATAATTTTGGGTCGACAAGGAAAGGGTGGGTGGAGAAAGTTATTTTTCCCACGCTACAGATGGCTATATAGGTCAACTAATACAGGACTAGTAAAGGRCCAGTGCACACCCCCAGCACCCCTAATTCATGRGGCTATGCCTCTGTGCACCATATGTGACTTCTAGCAAGATTTTAATTKATTTAATCCCAAAATGTTCAGTATCATCGTAAAGCCGTAGTTATTTTGATGCTTTGATAAAGTCATTTCTAAAGCTTATTATTTATTTCATGTGATTAGTGATTCATTTTGAGAGAAAAAAAACCTGTCCCTCATTTTAAGGTCAGCCCTGTTACTTGAATTGAATTCTCGTTTTAATATGGTGAAACTATTCCTTTTAAATATTTGTTTCAAAAGACAAATGTAACATATAATAATCAAATCATAGTGTYAAAGCAGGTGAGCTGGTTCTACTCTTTCTGGTCATTTTCTGGTGTTTTGTGGTAGAAAACTGAGTGTAAACCAAGGCCCTACTGCTGTCTTGGTTTACAGTACACCGCAATCCCAWTAACTTGTAACTCCTGTTTCAACCAGTAGATGGCAGTGTAATCCCATCCATAACGCACAGTGCTTTATTACAAGCATCACTCGATGCACACATTTACATTTAAGTCATTTAGCAGACGCTCTTATCCAGAGCGACTTACAAATTGGAGGAGCAGATTTCTCTATCTATCAAAGCCCCTCAGTTATGGAATAGCTGTTCCTGTCAGGTAAGAGGGACAGACACCATTGAGGCTTTTACATCACGTTTAAAACCCCACCTTTCTAGCTTGGCCTTTAACCAGTCACTGTTTTAACATCATCTTTGTTTTATATTCACCATAGGGTAACGTTAGCTACTGTAGAGCCAAGTGAGAAATTCCAGACCTATTCAGGTAAGGATAGGTTATACAGGTAAGAATACTCGCGTGAAAACAGTCCATTGTGAACCAAGTGCGAATTGGATCAGACTTCAAATCAAAACTTAATTAAAATGCCATTTTAAATCGCCAACACAATTAAGACAATACATTACGACATGCAATGAAAAATAGTTAAAGCAAACAGGAGCAGTAAAAAGTATGAATAGAAAC
>NC_036864.1:6037401-6060339 GCF_002910315.2 Salvelinus sp. IW2-2015
AAGTCACTGCTGTCACTGTGGTTGGTCTCGTAGGTGCTCTCATAGTCTGACGATGCCACTGCCGGGTCATCTTATAGGACAGGACAGATCAGGGCTTAGGGGTTAAGTCAGGTGGTTGACACGCTCACAACGTGGCAGATATAAATGTAACACTAAGAYAGAAGACATATATGGAGAAGTYGAMAKGTGTCCTTTTACTGCTTACCAGGGTGGGGTATTATGTCCCCTTTGTCCATAGACCCCTCCCCATGGCTCAGCCTGCTGTACGGTCTACCACAGCTGAGAGAGGGGCAGAGGACAGACATGTATATCTCATGGGAGAGGAGAAAAGTGAACAACTGGATAAGTGAAGAGTTAACRGCGTCAGTAGCGTGAGAGGAACCAAGGTCAGCTGTTCTAGCTGAACCAGGATCAACGACATTATTCCTCTCACCACAGCCAGATCCAGGGGTGGATATTTTGTATTTGTATTTATTACAGATCCCCATTACTTCCTGGGGTCCAGCAACATAAAGGCAGTTATATACCAAAACAAATGTTACATGACATTACATTTCATAAGACTTTTCACAACATATTAAGTGTGTGCCCTCAGGCCACTACTCTACAACCACATATCTACAATACAACATCCATGTGTAGGTGTGTGTAGAGTGCGTTTTTTATCACGTGTATCTGTATGCGTGTGTCTGTGCCTGTGTTTGTGTCTCTCCACAGTCCCCACTGTTCCATAAGGTGTATTTTTTATCTGTTTTTTAAATCTAATTCTACTGCTTGCATCAGTTACCTGATGTGGAATAGAGTTCCATGTAGTCATGGCTCTATGTAGTACTGTGCGCCTCCCATAGTCTGTTCTGGACTTGGGGATTGTGAAGAGAGACCTCTGGAGTCATGTCTTGTGGGGTATGCATAGGTGTCTGAGCTGTGTGCTAGTAGTTTCGGTACATTCAACATGTCAATACTTCTTACAAAAACAAGTAGTGATGAAGTCAACATCTCCTCTACTTTGCCCGAGAGATTGACATGAATATTATTCAAATCAAATCACATTTTATTGGTCACATGCACATGGTTAGCAGATGTTATTGGTCACATTCACATGGTTAGCAGAGTGGTTATTGGTCACATACACATGGTTAGCAGATGTTATTTGGTCACATACACCATGGTTAGCAAGATGTTTATTGGTCACATACACATGGTTAGCAGATGTTATTGGTCACATACACATGGTTAGCAGATGTTATTGGTCTACATGGCAGCAATGGTTAGCAGATGGTTATTGGTCACATGCACATGGTTAGCAGATGTTATGGTCACATGCACACATGGTTAGCAGATGTTATTGGTCACATGCACATGGTTAGCAGATGTATTGGTCACAGTACACATGTTAGCAGATGTTATTTGGTCACATGCACATGGTTAGCAGATGTTATTGGTCACATACACATGGTTAGCAGATGGTTATTGCGAGTGTGGGACATACTTATGCTTCTAGATCCGACAGTGCAGCAGTATCTAACAGGTAATATCTAACAAGTCCAACTACAAAATCTAATATCTAAGAATTTCGACAACAAAACCTAATACACACCAATCTAGTAAAGGAATGAGATAAGAATATATAAGTATAAAATTATGGAGGAGCAGTGACAGAGAGGCTAAGATGCAACAGATAGTAAAGAACAGATAGTGAAGGATACAGTATACAGTATTTACATATGAGATGAGTAATGCGAGATATGTAAACATTCTTAAAGTGGCATTATTAAAGTGACTAGTGTTCCATTTATTAAAGAGGCCAATGATATCAAGTCTGTAGGTAGGCAGCCGCCTCTCTGTGCTAGTGGTGGCTGTTTAACAATCTGATGGCCTTGAGATAGAAACTGTTTTTCAGTCTCTCTGTCCCAGCTTTGATYCATCTGTACTGACCTCCCCTTCTGGATGGAAGCGGGGTGAACAGGTAGTGTCTCTGGTGGTTATTGTCCTTGATGATCTTTTTTGCCTTCCTGTGACATCGGGTGTTGTAGGTGTCCTGGAGGGAAGGTAGTTTGCCCCCAGTGATGCGTTGTGCAGACCGCACCAGCCTCTGGAGAGGCCTGCTGTTCTGGGTGGTGCAGTTGCCGTACCAGGCAGTGATACAGCCTGACAGGATCCTTTCAATTGTGCACCTGTTAAAGTCCAGTGAGGGTTTTCGGTGACAAGCCACATTTTTTCTGCCTCCTGAGGTTGAAGAGGTGCTGTTGAAGAGGTGCCCTCTGCTGTTTCCTGAAGTCCACGATCATCTCTTTTGTTTTGCTGACATTGAGTAAGAGGTTATTTTCCTGACACCACACTCCGAGGGCCCTCACCTCCTCCCTGTAGGCTGCCTCGTTGTTGTTGGTAATCAAGCCTACCACTGTAGTGTCGTCTGCAAACTTGATGATTGATTTGGAGGCGTGCAGTCGTGGGTGAACAGGGAGTACAGGAGGGGGCTAAGAATGCAGCCTTGTGGGGCCCCAGTATTGAGGGTCAGTGGAGTGGAGATGTCGTTTCCGACCTTCACCACCTGGGGGCGGCCCGACAYGAAGTCCAGGACCCAGTTGCACAGGGCGGGGTCAAGACCCAGGGTCTCAAGCTTCATGAAGAGTTTAGAGYGTATTATGGTGTTGAATGCTGAGCTGTAGTCAATGAACAGTATTCTTACAMAGGTATTCCTCTTGTCCAGATGGGATAGGAAAGTGTGCAGTGGGATGGCGATTGTATCGTCTGTGGACCTATTGGGGCGGTAAGCAAATTGGAGTGGGTCTAGTGTGACAGGTAGGGTGGAGGTGATAAGCTCCTTTACTAGTCTCTCAAAGCACTTCATGGTGACAGAAGTGAGTGCAACGGAGCGATAGTCATTTAGTTAAGTTACCTTAGCTTTCTTGGGAACAGGAACAATGGTGGCCATCTTGAAGCATGTGGAGACAGCAGACTGGGATAGGGATTGATTGAATATGTCCATAAACACACCAGCCAGCTGGTCTATGCATGCTCTGAGGATGCGGCAAGGGATGCCGTCTGGTCCGGCAGCCTTGCAGGGGTTAACACGTTTAAATGTATTACTCACGTCGGCCATGGAGAAGGAGAGCCCACAGTCTTTGTTAGCGGGCCGCGTCGGTGGCACTGTATTATCCTCAAAGCGCACAAAGAAGTTGTTCAATTTGTCTGGAAGCAAGACGTCGATGTCCGCGACGGCCCTGGTTTTCTTTTTGTAATCCGTGATTGTCTGTAGACCCTGCCACATACGTCTCGTATTTGAGCCGTTGAATTGCGACTCCATTTTGTCTCTATACTGACGCTTTGCTTGTTTGATTGTATTATGGAGGGAATAACTACACTGTTTGTATTCGGCCATGTTTCCAGTCGCCTTGCCATGATTAAATGCGGTGGTACATGCTTTCAGTTTTGCGCAAATGCTGCCATTAATCCACGGTTTCTGGTTAGGGTAGGTTTTAATAGTCACAGTGGGTACAACATCTCCTATACACTTCCTTATAAACTCGCTCACCGAGTCAGCGTATACGTCAATGTTATTGCCTGAGGCTACCCAGAACATATCCCAGTCCACGTGATCGAAGCAATCTTGAAGCGTGGAATTGGTCAGACCAGCGTTGGATAGACCTAAGTATGGGCGCTTCCTGTTTTAGTGTCTGCCTATAGGAGGGGAGCAACAAGATGTAGTCATGGTCGGATTTGCTAAAAGAAGGGTGGGGAAGGGCCTTGTATGCATRGCGGAAGTTAGAGTAGCAYTGGTCGAGRGTGTTACTAGCTCATGGACTGCAATCGATATGCTGATAGAATTTAGGTAGCCTTGTTCTCAAATMATCTTTGTTAAAATACTCCGCTACAATAAATGCAGCCTCAGGATATATGGTTTCCAGTTTGCATGAAGTCKAGTGAAGTTCCTTGATGGCTGTCTTGGTATTCGCTTACGGGTAGATATACACAGCTGTGACGAAAACCGAGGAGAGTTCTCTTGGGAGATAATACGGTTGGCATTTGATTGTGAGGAATTCTAGGTCAGGTGAACAAAAGGACTTGAGCTCTTGTCTGTTGTTACAATTACACCATGAGTCGTTAATCATGAAACATACACCCCCACCCTACCTTACCGGAGAGATATGTATTCCTGTCGGCATGATGCACTGAAAATCCTGNTTACACCATGAGTCGTTAATCATGAAACATACACCCCCACCCTACCTTACCGGAGAGATATGTATTCCTGTCGGCATGATGCACTGAAAATCCTGCTGGCTGTACGGACTCCAACAGCATGTCCCCAGCTAGCCATGTCTCCGTGAAACAGAGTATGTTACAATCCCGGAGATCTCTTTGGAAAGCAACTCTTGCCCTGATTTCGGCGACTTTGTTAACTAGGGACTGGACATTAGCGAGTAATATACTCGGAAGCGGTGGGTGGTGTGCGCGCATCTGAAGCCTCACTAGAAGACCACTTCGGCACTCTCTCCTCCGGCGGAGTTGTTTTGTGTCGGCCTCTGGAATTAGTTCAAATGCCCTGGGAGGTGCAGACAAAGGATCCGCTTTGGGAAAGTTGTATTTCTGGTCGTAGTGCTGGTTGTGCTGTTAAGTTGACGTCTCTCTGATATCCAACAGTTCTTCCCAGCTGTATGTAATAACACTTAAGGTTTTCTGGGCTAACAATGTAAGAAATAATACATTTAAAAAAACTAAATACTGCACAGGACTAGAAGCGAAGCTGCCATCTCTATCGGCGCCGTCTTGCTTTCTAATCTAGGCACTCTGTGTACATTGAAGGGACAGACGTGCTGCCCTGTTCTGAGCCAATTGCAATTTTCCTAAGTCCTTCTTTGTGGCACCTGACCACACGACTGGACAGTAGTCCAGGTGCGACAAAACTAGGGACCTGCCTTGTTGATAGTGTGTTAAGAAGGCAGAGCAGCGCTTCATTATGGACAGACTTCTCCCCATCTTAGCTACTGTTACATCAACATGTTTTGACCATTACAGTTTACAATCCAGGGTTATTCCAAGCAGTTTAGTCACCTCAATATGCTCAATTTTCAAATTCTTCATTACAAGATTTAGTTGAAGTTTAGGGTTTAGTGAATGATTTAACCCAAACACAAGGCTTTWAGTTATTGAAATATTTAAGACTAATTTATTTATTGCCACCCATTCTGAAACTGACTGCAGCTCTTTGTTAAGTGTTGCAGWAATTTCACTCCTTGTGGTAGCTGACGTGTATAGTGTTAAGTCATCTGCATATATAGATTTTACTCAAAGCCAGTGGCAAGACATTAGTAAAGATTGAAAAAMTAAGGGGCCTAGACAGCTGCCCTGGGGAATTCCTGATTCTACCTGGATTATGTTGGAGAGGCTTTCATTAAAGAACACCCTCTGTCTTCTGTTAGACATCGATAACATCAAAAGCCGCACTGAGGTCATCAAGTTCTCTCAGACAATCATATCCACTAGTGCAAACCGTAACAAAACGTTTCACAATGGAAACGAGAGTTTCTATTGGACAAGTTCAGGTACAGTATGTCTCTCCCCGTTTGTTTCCYTTTGGTTCCTAGTGAATACACCCCAGTACTCCCTTCCCATGTCAACAACACAACCCTGGCCTCCATCACTTACTTTATAGTTMKATTTATGTCTACCATKTCAACACTRATAACCCTCCCACATCCAGCCCTTCATTATTGTCTTTATGTATTTCTTCTGTGGTGGACTTTTCTTCCTTAGATCACTCATCTTAATAACTGAACATCTTGTCGCCGCTATAAAGACAACCTGTACTCCTTATCCATGTCCTCTTGTCTTAGAACATTGCAGCTCAACCTTTTCTGTGACTCTCTGGCGTGAGTCCATATGCCTCAGAGGAAGTCTCTATCTATTTCTTTCTCTCTCTTTGACTATCTCACTGCTCTCTCTCTCGCTCTGGCGTGAGTCCATGTGCCTCAGAGGAAGTCTCTTCGTCTCTCTCTCTCTCTCTCTCTCTTTGTCTCTCTCGCTCTCTCGTTGTCTTTCTCTCTGTCTCTCTGTACAGGCTCGTGACGTGACTGGTTACTCATCTCTCGCCCTTTGTAAGACACATGCACACAGAACAGAAACACAAACAGGACAGTGAAGCCGCATGATGCCGTTAAACAACGTCTCCGATTCAACGAGGCTGAGCTTATAGCTACATGCACGACTTCCTCAGTCTCTGCTCCAGTGTCTTCTAGACAACGCTGCCAATTATCAGTGAAGTAACGGGCAAGAATGCGACGATCAAGCTTTTRTCTGTGTGTATGCTCTGTTTGTGGTACCTCTTTGTGACAGCAACAAGGACAGTATCTGTTTTGTGTATATCTGTAAGTCTGTGTTTGTTACCTGCTGCAGAGAGATGGTGGCCCCCAGTGCGGTGTGGTGGAGCTAGGGGCACTGATGCTGTGTGTTAAGGCTCTGTGTGGGGTCTGGGGGCCCACAGGCCTCTCTCCCTGGCTGTCCACAGGGTCTGGTAGGTCCACAGAGCAGGACTTGGTGGTGGGGCTGGAGACAGGGGTCCCCTGGACTGAAGGGGAGTGGCAGGGAGAGGCCAGAGGTGATATGTTGGAAGAGGGGTAACCTGAAGAGAAAACAGGGTTATTAGGAGGGAAGACTGGTTCAATGAAATGTAACAAATCAGATCACAACTTAAACAAAGACAAAATAGCAATTGCACATACTGCCCACACACAAGTACACATATGCACCGACACACACACACACACACACACTGAATGGACAGAGAATGGGTTAACCCGTCTCTTGCATCTCCTACATGGCACCATAACATTTGAATCATTCTAAATGACCTGTTCTGTTCTGATGGGACACAAATGTCKCTCTCTGTTTGTCACTCAAAGTGTCTACACACACACTCACACGAACACACACCTGGTCTGGTCATTCGTCTGTTGTAGAGGTGGTTGGAGGTGGCTGAAGCAGAGTAGGAGGCAGACATGGAGCGACTCTTCGAGATGGTGAGCATTACAGAGCTGTTCCACGACTCACTGTTCACCATGCTGGAAAACACACAGGAAATCAAAACCTCAGTAAGTCACAATACTCTAACACACAGGATATCACAACCACAGACTGTCTGCACTGTAAAGGGAAACAGTCTGTTGAARGCTGTTATGGTGAACTGTGTTGCTTTTCACAATTAAACAGAGCATCTATTCCACTTCCATTGTTCCTGAAGAGTAGCAGATCAGACACCACCATAATACCATCACCTCTAACAACATGACCCCCCCCCCCCCCCAACATGAACCCTATCTAGAACCTAAAAGGGTTTTCCGCTGTCCCCATAGGAGAACCCTTTGAATAACCCTTTTGGGTTCCATGTAGAACCATTCCACAGAGGGTTCTACATTGACGAAAGGGTCCAATCTGGAACCAAAAAGGGTTCTACCTGGAACCAAAAAGGGTTCTCCTAAGGGGACAGCCGAATAACCCTTTTTTCTATGAGTGTACTGGGTGGTGACCCCAGCAGTATTTTAAGCCTGCTCTGACACACAGGATATAAAACTCTCCTGGGGCATTTATTCTCGAACGTTTAGTTTCCAGGGAAGCCGCCAAAGAGCCAGACTGAAGTCTGCAGATACCCATCTGACTTCAGAATTAATTGTTCAACTCTGACCTTCAACCAATATCTCAAACAGAGGAACAATTTAGATMATAAATAATAGCACCAAAAGGCATGCTMTTTTGGCCAGAACAACACAGATTGGGCCRCGGYGAGWACAGCCAGTTCTGAGRCTGACACAGAGTGGAAATGGAATGAATCCCAAAAGTGGTGTGCATTATCATCTGTATGTCTCAAACAATGTCATCATCTCAGGTTAGGTGGTTTATTCTGCGTATTTGTTACACATATTCTTACACATACACCAAATCTTTAGGATCTACAAAGTGGAAGGAGGTAGGGGTTAGAGAGTATAGGGTAGGAAGTAGAYGACTAGGGTCCGTTTAGGATTGGGCAACAGACTGCTGGATGCTAAAACACAGGCTCTGTACAGATGTAGGCCAGCTGCCTTGGAGGAACACTCTGGAGCCACAAACAGACCAGTCTCCTTCAAAGACAGACATACACATATAACATCCTACGTTCTCCAGTTCAAACTCCCACATGACCCATCCGTCATTCACCGCGAAGAAAATATACCAGTGTTGCACATGCATTATAGGTCTAATATTTCACTCTTGTGACGGGCCATAAAGGAGGAGGGTTTGCAGCTGGGGAGGGCCTTATGAGGACCGCTGGCCTCAGGATGACCCCTACGAGAAGCTACTCGAGCGGCAGGAAGCAAGTCTGACGTCTGGATGTAAAGAGAGAGTAGAGAGGGAAAGGAGTGAGAGAGTGAGAAGGAGAAAAAGAGGGAACGGGAGAGCGAGAGGGGCGAGAGAGAAAGAGGAGAGAGGGAAAGAAGAGGGGAATGTGAGAGAGAGAGAGAGATGGAGAGAAAAGGGTAGTAGGGGATAGTGTAGGCTACCTGCATGGTGGACTGTCGTGGAGGGGTTTGATGCTGGCAGAGCGGTCTCTGCGTACGGGTCCTGGTTCTATGGTGGGAAGACCTGTAGCTGAGGTGGTGGTGGTCCATGTAGAGGAGATCCTTCTCAGCAGGCCTGGAGGCAGGCTCCGTCTCAGACGCTACAACACACACATATAAAGTTGTGGGTCAGGTCCAGCTCRCTGAACAGCCAATCCAATCAAATCAAATGTTATTTGTCACATACACATATTTCGCAGATGTTACTGTGGGTGTAGCAAAATGCATCTCCTTGGAAACATTTGATRCTCTACTGTGCACCAACAACAACCTGGACGGAAGACCAGAGGTCCACCTCTACAGACAAACATTATGAAAGGAGAAGAACATTTGAGGTGGGCAGATGATGGTTTTCCGGTTGATAAGGGAACGTGACAGATGGCAGACCTGGAGGAATGTCCCCAGAATCATGTGGCAAAAAAATGTGACAAAAATAAATCTGTGCCAGGTCAAATCTTCCAATGACTGCATGATTCATTACTATCCGTTCAAATAACATAACACATGCTTGAGAGATTAGTTTGAATGAAAAAAAGGTTGTGATGATACAAAGCATACTGTATAGTCTAGTACTAACTTKATCTTAATGAAACTCATTTTATCTATGATTTGGATAGATATGTATTAAAGTAGAGCTTAAAAGCACCATTGTTCATTGACTAAAGAGAGAGAGAACAGAACCAGAGAAAAGCCTTGCTGACAGGAACATTAATATTTCACTCTTTCCTGGGCTTGTATGTGTGTATGCATATGTGCGTGTGTGCGTGTGGGTGTGTGTGTATGCGTGTGTGTGTGTGTGCTTCCTGGCATATTAATCCATCTGAAACACACACACCCTGTGCATACCGGGACAGTCTTGTCACCCTACTCTTTCTAAAGCCTCTCTCTCAGGACCATGGGTTAGTATGTCCATTGGTTATGATATGAGTACAGTCATTGCCGTCCTTATGACATTCCTATGACCTGATGGTGAGATAGACACAGGGTGATTGGCTCACAGACTCAGAGGCTCAGAYCAGGATTTAAAGGGTTACAGAGGTCCAGATGTCTGATGCTATCGAGGTGAGCCACGTCTCTTTCAGTTACTCACAAAGACAGTCTGTGTCACGGCCAAGGGGGAGGGGTCAACTTCCTCATATCACCCCTGGTTTGTGTCTAGTGGGCTCTAAACATTACCTCATTGAATCTATTCTGAAATCTTTCTGGGTCTAATAGCACGTCAATACTACTTTGCGATGCATAAAGTACTAGTGAATAAAACTATATTGAACAAAAATATATCAGCGAAACGCAACAGTTAACGATTTTACWGAGTTACAGTTCTRAGAAGGAAATCAYTCAAATGAAATCAATTCTTTAGGCGATAATCTATGGATGTCACATGACTGAGCAGGYGCGCAGCCATGGCTGGGCCTGGGAGGGCATAGGCCCACCCACTTGGGAGCCAGGCCCACCCACTAGGGAGCCAGGCCCAGCCAATCACAATTACTTTTTCCCCACAAAAAAGAGCATTGTTACAGACAGAACTACTCCTGAGTTTCATCAGCTGTCCGGGTYGCTGGTCACAGAAGATCCCGCAGGTGAATCTGGATGTGGAGGGCCTGGGCTGGKATGGTTACACGMGGTCTGCGGTTGTGAGGCCGGTTAGACGTACTGCCAYGTTCTCTAAAATTACGTTGGAGGTGGCTTATGGTAGAGAAATTAACATTACATTCTCTGGCAGCAGCTCTGGTGGGCATTCCTGCAGTCAGCATGCCAATTGCACGCTTCCTCAAAATTTGAGACATCTGTGGCGGTGTGTGGTGTGACAAAACTGCAGCTTTTATTGTCCCCAGCACAAGGTGCACCTGTGTAATGACCATGCTGTTTAATCAGCTTCTTGATATGCCACACCTGTCAGGTGGATGGATTATCTTGGCAAAGGAGAAATGCTCACTAACATGGATGTAAACACACTTGTGCACTAAATTTGAGAGAAATAAGCTTTTTGTGCGTATGGAACATTTTGGGGATCTTTTATTTTAACTCATGAAACATGGGACCAACACTTTACATGTTGCGTTTATATTTTTGTTCAGTATATTTAATACAATTAATATAATAATAATAATAATTCTGGTGAGAGTGCCTTGGTTTAAGAATAAGCTACATTTTCCATGACTATACAATTGTTACATACGCCTGGGATGCTGAACTTGAAGCGACTATTTGTTTGTTTTTCACCACAGTCTAATACAAAACATTGGTTTGGCTGCATTTGTCCAAAGAAAAAGCAATAAATAACTTCTCTAATCTAAACCCATTATCGTCAGAGGTACACAGTGCAAGCAAAACAGCTTTTCCTCTGGACTGCATTTAGCTAGTCTCTCTCTGTCCTAGGCCCTTAGGCCCTCAGACTGAGTTACCACCGACACACACACACACACACACACACACACACACACATACACAACACACACACACACACACACACACACACACTCCCTTTCAGGAGGGAAATCCCCAAAAAGAAAACTCCAATATTCCGGAGTAGCACATCTCTTTCTCTGAAATTTCAGAAAGTGTTTTGTCTAGCAGACCGAGCTTCACGACGTTGAAACGGCTCTTATACAAGAAACAGAGACAGAACTGCACAACCAGACATCCCCTTAAACAAACCATTATTCTGATCCGAGGGAAGGAAGAAGGAAGTAAAGGGGCAGTGAGGACTGGGTAGCAGATGTAAGGGCCTCACCTCCTCACTACGACCTTCTCTATATTGTGTTTTGATTACTTTAAACCATCAGAGAGAGTAAGGGGGGGGGGAACTTTCGTTCCTTATGTTGGACGGACACTGTTTTATTCAGATAGACTCTGTGTTGACACAGGTGTGGAGAACCCCAGATAAAACAGCAGCAGCTCAGGAACCAGAGACTCTCAGTGATGTTGGTCTGCACTCAGAAACAGACAGAATACCACCTTTAATTCACAGGCTGAGAGTCTGGAGTGAGTGGAGACCAGACATGTGGTCAACAGTCTAGCTAGGAGAGTAGAGCGCTACAGTATCAGATACAGTAGATGGTGAGATAGCACAGAGGAAGAGACAGATTGGTAGTGGGGTCTAGACTGCTGATGTAAAGCTAAGCACATGTGTGCATAGTAGTTATAGGGAGTAGGGTTTGAGGACCGATACAGGAGCTATATGTCTGTAAAGAACTGGCTGTTATGATATAATAACCCCAGATATGTAATTCAATTCAAGTAAAAAAATATATAGCATTTGACCGAATACACAGCATACACTCGGCATTATGGCTATGTTCATAGTTGACTAGCCACAATGACTAGTGCAATGCTTTGGTGTCTATGAGCCATACCACGAACCCAACGTTTTTCCCTGACTTGAAAAKGTCACCTGACAAGGAAAAACTGYGCCCTAGTTACAGCCTACATAACCCTACAGTAACTACATCAGTAGAATCAATAAAGAGTTCAATGAGGCTGCTTAAGCTTCTCTGGGTATCCTGCATAGCATCACACACGCTTTATTTAGTCTCACCTCCGCACTAAGTGCCTGCATGCATTTTGAAGTGCTGGCCTTGTAAAACATTAAAAGCCTTCTGTGGGAATGTCGTCCACTGCTCATTACATTATAGAGTCTTTCCAGCATGGGGAGGTGAAATGGGTGATGTGTGGATGAGGTTGAGAGAGGCATGGTGTGTGTGTGTGTGGTTGTGTGTGTGTTGTGTGTGTTGTGTGTGTGTGTGTGTGTGTGTGTGTGTGTGTGTGTGTGTGTGTGTGTGTGTGTGTGTGTGTGTGTGTGTGTTGTGTGTGTGTGTGTTGTGTGTGTGTGTGTGTGTGTGTGTGTGTGTGTGTGTGTGAGAGGAGTGCTAACTAACAGAAAAAATGAACGTTCAAAGCTCATTGAAAAGTTAGTTCATTAAATCGGCAGAATAAAACATGTCAGATTTTTCATGCGCGCTCAAAACCTGTGTGGGTGTATGTGTGTGTTTATGCGTACATACTATACATACTTACATGTGTCTATAAAAGTACAGTAGCTTTTACCTTTGGGATGGCGAGTTTCTCTCTCTCTGGCCAGTCCTCGGAGTCGGAGCAGGTGTGTGAGTCGCTGAGTGACTGCAGAGGGCTGATTCGAGGCCTGTGCAGCGGCTGCAAACTGATCTGGGTACTGAGCAGGTTACTGACAGCCCGCAGGGTACTGCAGGTGTTGGGGGGCAGAGAGGGGTCCGCCAGCAGGTCTGAGATCAATCCATGGGCTTCCCCCATCACCGCTATGTCCACCAKCACACTGGTGCCCGACGACTTAAGGAAAAGAGAAGGAGGGAGAGAGGGGGTGGAGAGAGAGAAAGAGGGAGGGAGAGAGAGAGAGAGGGAAGGGAAGGAGAAGGGACAATAAGCAAGGGAGTGTAGGGGAGAGAAAGACGGTCAGTTAGCGCATCTCCTGTTCAGGAAAGCTGACGCGGTGCAAAGGTGACGCACACCTTTGTGGGGGGGGGGATTGCAGAGGAGGAGAGACAAAGAGCGCCAACAATGAGGTTAAGAGAGAGGGGGGAGAGATATTAAAGGGAGTAATGGGGGAAGGAGGAGACATTATATCCTCCTTTAACTAATTTCATATCTGTAAGAGTGTCAGAGAAAACACAACCAGAGAGTAAGAAGGAAGGATGAGTCTGAATCTTAGCATTTCATCCTGACATTCCTTGGAATCTACATTCATCCCATACATATCCCAGGACAGTGTGTGTGTGCGCTTCTGTGTCACTCCAGCGCCCATTAACAACTGTGTATTGGCAAGGCCTTGATAGAATAGACAGACCAGTGGTTGCTGTGGCAACAGACTATCTTCTGTGGGTCACACACACATACTAAACACGCTGTTTGTGACAGGGGTCTCTATGTTTTGGCAGCCAGATGCATGCACTCTGAAATCTGACATTAAAGCAGACAGGAAGCCATGTCGGGGAGACAGTTTCACAGCAGGACACTGCTCTTCAATGGGATGTCTTTGCATCTGCAACACATGTTATCCATTTTGGAGCTCATTGAGGTGGGCTCTTGCCAGTGTAAAGCTGGAACTAACAAAGACAGCTATGGCTCAAGACAAAACTTGCTCAACACACAGAGACACATATGAAGAAAATGCATAAAACGTTCAGACCAAACGCCAGGCTACCACACTACTGCTAGCACTAGTCAAAATAATATTTAGATACYATAGATCTCTTATTAAGATGATGGAAGAGCAGCTGACATTGTTTACTCTCTAAGCATGGAAGCAACTAATCTTATCCAAGACAACTCCTAACTCCATACGAATCCACACAGCTGTGTGTACTGAGGCAATAAAGGTTAAGCTTCCGCTCGATGGTCACATACACACGGGCACACACACACGCAAGCAAACACACATCGTTTTTTAAATTGCTTTGGTGCAAGTCTGTGGTACATTTGTACAACTCTTCGTAKAAAACTCAAAACAGATCATCAAAAAGGCATTTTRTTCTAAAAGTACAACACAACAAATCATACAGTCAACTTTTCACAAAACTTAGTGRTTCATCTAGAAATACACYTTTCACATTGCAATACATGTTCATACAATTACTTTTATGATTCTATTCTCTTTTGTTAAAATACATTTTACTATTACTTAAGAGGCTTTCACACCAAATTGTTTTTTCCTAACTTTTTTTAATTTTTAGTTCGGTTCGTTTGGACTGGTGTGAACACTATCCACACTCGGGAGCGCATAAACGCTCTGTGGTTCGCTCCGAAAAGGTGGTCTCGGTCCAATTCAATTCCTAAGGTGGTGCYGTTCGCTGCAGGTGAGAATGCAGTCTGGACCAAAGACAGGAAAATAACACAAGTTGCTCATTATCATTGGTTGTTTGACTGCGAGCATGAAATACACACATGATCATAACTTGAGATCTCTGAAACATTCTGTTAATATCAGGGCATTTATGAGCGCATCCGATGCAGATTAGGGGAGACCGGGTCTACACCGGGGAAATAGGCTACTGAWTATAGACTATTCATGTCGCAGTTAGAGTGGTGTGCGCTGTTTCCTCTAAGTCATGTTGTTGGAAGACCAAAGCGAAAGTAATATGACGATTGGGACGCACYGGTGATGCTTTATGATAAATGGATTTAGCTCGAGCATTTCTGTCCAATAAACAAATGACGTGCATAGACAAGTGGTTGTTTAGGAATTTCTGTTCATTTGACAATTTTGGCAATGTGAAACCAACCCGGATCAAATGACAAAAATACAATGTAATAAATAGTCAGACTCTGATTCGAACTATACCTCGAAACGATGAGTGAAACGCCCTTAATCCSACTGCTCTTAATTGATGATCACTTCAACATTTGGTAAATGTATAGAATTTTACATGTCAACTGGTTTGTTCACTACATATTTTGAGACCTACATAATGAAAATGTAGTGTTAGGTTCTAATTCTCAGAGTAAAAAAACTCCATGGACACTATGAAAGATTAACCAAGTTGATTCTTCCCAGAGGATCAATACAGCTYCATTAGACAAAAACATTGTTCACATAAGCACTGCTATTTAACCCTTTCTCTATGCTGAGTCTCCTRCGACACATCTGAACAAACATTGTATCTTTATTGCTTACGCAGGAAACTAAGTAATACGGGCCATAAACMTTTCCTTCTCCCTTAACGTGACCTGACCTGACCTTGACCTCCTTCATGACTAATCCATGACTCTCTCCCSTTATCAATGCCTGCCACATGTGATCGCTTTCCCTGCACTCAGAACATTCCAAGCTTAATTGCRCCCACCATATACCTTCCTCCTACAGATAACCATTAACCTCTGGTGTAGACCCTCGGCTATGGCATTTCTCTATTACAACAAATGATTAATAAGGATTTAAAGTTCATCAATCCAAATCTATCAGTATGTAAAGTAGAAACAAGTATGATGTATACTCGAATGTACTACTATGATGGTGACTACTAGGATTTTACTTCACAGCAAGTTTTTTTTAATTTTTACCTGAGAGAGAAGATCAGAGATGTGGTATATATATCAAATCACAGTTTATTGGTCACATACACCGATTAGCAGAATACAGTAGGTGCAGCGAACTGCTTGTGTTTCTAACACCTACAGTGCAGTAATACAATATCAACACAATACCAATAAGCAAATAATCCAGAAAGTCCAAAAACAAGAAAACAAATGTATCACCTACACAGTAAACATGTATCCAAAGTCTAGTATGCTTGAATAAAATTGGCCAATACAGTACTGTAATATATGCCATTTACGTAGTTGACAGTTTGACCCAAAGTGACAACAGTCCACACGTTTTGGTATGTGACCCCAGTGGGAATTGAACCGACAACTCTGGTGTTGCTAGTGCCATGCTCTTATGAACTGAGCCACGTACAGGACCACTAACTGCCATCCCCAGGAGTCAATGGAGACTAGACTAAACTAATCTAACGCATCATAATAGTACACTGTTAGAGTGCGGATCATTGCTGGCTGGAACATCTCCGGCTTTGTGACCATGTCTCTGTTGCTGTGTGTGCGTGTCCGTTTACGCGTGTGTGACTGCTCTACTCCTACAGACGTGATAATTGTATAAATAACCTAGGGAGTGATGGGAGAGGATGAGAGCAGCCTGGATAGCAGTGACCATCTCAATCACACAGGGACAGTAGAGGGAGTCACAATAACACAACATGACAACTCCACAGCTACCTGGCTATGTCTGGTGAGTGTTCAGTGGGAGAGTGGAAGAGCTGGTGTCTTATGTCAAAACCTCCTGTATTTYTCACTTGTGAAATCTGAGGGACCAGGCAGCAACATCCCCTGCTAGGACCGAGTGTTGTGAAACCCTGTTCTATTTACCATAAATGAGACAAGAGGGACAGATGGTGTTTTATCTTGTTTTTGGAGGTGGAGATGGACCTTATTCCTGGAAGTCCAGACGTTAGACAAAACTTCACAATAAATCCATGTTGAGTTTCCTGAGACCACCCAACAGCAGTCGCCAGGGCGGATCAGTGTACTGACCCGTTCACCAATACAGCACATGCTTCATGTCAAAAGGTCATCCATGCCGTGTCAGAGTAGACCCATAATGGGCACCTCCTGTCATAGCAGAGTTGAGCCATAATGGACACCTGGACGCCAGTTGCCTGTCAATGTCAACATGCCGCTCTCGCTGCAACAAGATCTCATCGTTTCCCTTCGAAATTCAACATATTACGAATGAACYTCTATTTTTCAAGCATTAATTCCGCGTGGTTATAGGGTTAAAACAGAAACAACTCAAATGGTAACAGTTTTGGCCGGGGGTGTTCAACTCTTACCCTACGAGGTCCGGAGCCTGCTGGTTTTCTGTTCTACGTGATAATCAATTGCACCCACCTGGTGTCCCAGGTCAAAATCAGTCCCTGATTAGGGGGGAATAATGAAAACAATTAATTTGAGGGGTTTCGGCATTCATTCCGATTGGTTGAGGTTAGGGCTATGGTTTGGGAAAGGCTTAAAACAAAATAATTAAAAACAACGCGATATTAGCATCAATTATTCTCACGGCTTGCTGGAGCATTGTGAACTGCGGTGGTGCAGTGGTCTAAGCAGCAAGCTCCGGCTCCGAGCATCATGAGTTCTGGGCAATCGCTTGRCATTTTTTTTTGTGAGTGTGGAGGAAGGCATATATCGACGTTCTCAGGACCTTTTCAAACGTCCGAAATGTAAGTTAATTCCTAGTGATCAGGCTGCTCTCCAATCTTCTTGGCCTCCTACAGCTCCTTTCCTTTCACTTCTCTTTCCTTTCCGTTTCTCTCCTCTCTACTCTCTGTTTCCGGTCTGTACCAGTTCAGCAGACAAAAAAGGGTTCGTTTAGTAAAAGGCACGTCCACAGCAGTAGGCTGAGCTCTTGGATGTCGATTAAACCCCCCACAACTCTCTGATTCAGAGAGAGTTAAATGTGCAAGACACATTTCAGTTGAATGCATTCAGTTGTACAACTGACTAGGTATCCCCATTACCCTTTTCTTTACGGTACAGAGCATAGCTGGATTTACTGTAAGCAACATCATTAGAATCAGATCCAAGCGCCAAGAATCACTCTCCACAGCCCTGGGAAATAACAGACACACACACACACTCCCCTAACACACTCCCCTAGCAGCCATGGCCAATTACACAGTGCTCAGGGAAAGCATCACAACATTCAATCTGGTATTTCCTGTCCTGAATTACTGCAAAAACATAAACTGTAGGGTTTCTTTCTGACCATTTTTTCCTCTGGAACTTTTTTTCACACCTTTGCAACTGAGAGGAGAYGTTTTTTACCATTCATATTTCATAGTGGAGCCATTTCAACCAGGGAATCTGTGAAAGCAAATAGCCACTATAAACTYTGCTTCATAGGGTGAATCTCAATTGTCTAAAGTGGTATCCTTCCCATATCTACTTTCCTTCCTACAGATGTTGGATTTTAAGTTGACCTATATTGTCACAGCAAAATAAATCCTGCAGCAACAGTGTAGTCCATAATGTTGCTTGATTGGTAGATAGGCTATGCCAAAAGTATGCTACATGAAAACTGCAGTACTGTTAATATAACRGTGTCTTAGTGTGGGTTTTCATAGAATTGACMTAAATCACAAAGTGTGTATACATTTCCTGCGGGGCAGGAAAATTCTGAGCAACAAAAGWGTGATCAAATTAAGATCCTACATCTTATATGCACTGATGTGAAAGTACTGGATTTGTGAACCTAGTAGATATCCACCATATCTCTCTGGCAGGTTAGTTTCTTTCCGTCATTAATCTTGCTCTGGAGGCAGCTCTGCAYAGTGGTCACTAGCTGGCATAGCCACAAAGTCATAAAATCTGATTTTCGAAATTAAGACCAAAGAGCACATTTTAGTTTTAATACATTTTTACAATCTAGCCAATTTTYACTTTGCAGCTGGCCTATCTCAACAGTTCTGCCTCCAGGACAAGACCTCTGACAATAAACGTCAAACTGCATCKCTCTAACCCATTCTGTGCATTTAGGTCAGAGCAAATGAAGGAGAGGAGACAAGGAGAGGAAGCCACTATATACTATTGAGACACAGCACTAGTTAGTTCTATGACTTTGTCGATGTGTGTCTGTGTGTTTCATCACAAGCTTCAGGGTTAGATGTGGCAAAAAGGAAGAGAGCGCACAGTAACTCTATATTGAGTGATTTATTTTGAGCGTGAGCGAGAGGAGAGAGGGTAAGTGGACGGGAGACCTTGCAACTCCTTTGTGTGGGAGGCTTCCGCATATTCCATCTCTCTCCCCTCTCTCTATCTCTCATGTCTCTGTCGGCCTCCAATAATACTCCCTCTCAGTGTTCGGTAAACAGAGCAGCATCGTAAACAACRGACCGCAGCAGAGCACAGGACGGACATTTCCCACATTCTCAGGTCAAACGGCTGTGTGATCAGATGAGATACCAGATAAATAAATCTCTCTCCCTCTCACACACAAACACAGATTCAAAAACAGCACTTCGGAGATTTTTTATAGCAGTTACAGAGAGTTGAAACCGGGATAGACACCAGTGTCCCACTCCTGTACAGAAACTCTTATATAAGCAGTACAAATGATTCATCCTGATCATCTTGCTTACTTAAACACCTCGTATTAACTCCTCAAACACTGTAACCCTGATGACTGACTCACCAAACAGATCGAACAGCAATGCGGAACGAGAGAGCTAATAGATTCCTCAAAGTGGCCTGATTTTGTGATACCCTAGCTATAGGCCCTGGTCAAAAGTAGTGCACTACATAGGGAATAGGGTACCATTTGAGACGTGGCCTATCTCTATTGCTGTGTGAAATCAGCTCAACCTGAACAAAACCCATTAGAGGTCTCTTCACTCAGGTCTTTAACGACATCCTGTGGTTGTGACATTCAACCATTACCTGGCAGTAATGGACTCTGTGTGGCTGGCTCAAGTCCCTGGGAGGGAGGGAGGGAGGGAGGGAGGGAGGGAGGGAAAGAACAATGCGGTTGATAACAAGATAGAGAGTGTGTGCTTGTGTGTATCGCCTTTACGTGAGTATGTGTGTATTTAGGCCAATCAAGTAATAGTGGGAGCAGTTATAGCGGCGACAGAGGTCAGGGATTAGAGAAGTATTGATCTTGATGGGTTTAAACACAGGTCACATTAAGACCAAGAACACAGAGAGGTGTCACTGAGTATACACACACACACCCACGCGCACGCGCACACGCACACGCACACGCACACACACACACACACACACACACACACACACACACACACACAAGAGAGACCCCATGGAACAGCTTGTCAATATCTGTCATTGATTGGACAGCTGTAGGGTTGTACAAGAAGCATGTACTGTAAACCCAGGCCTTTATTTCACAGTAACTACATTACCTATGTGATTCTGCATGCAGCTTTAAAACTGCATATAGAGGAAGAAAGCTATGCAAACTAGAGGAATCCATTATCCAGTACACTAGAGAGCAGCGTTTGTTCTTTCCATCGGAATGGGACGTGTTCTCTTCCTCTCTTTCTTTTTTTCTCATTATTTCTCCTCCTCAGAGACACTGAAAGGCACATGAGACCAGTTCAGGCGTAAGCACGGATGTGTGTAATGTGTGAGTGTGTGTGGTTGTGTGTGTGTGTGTACATGTATGTGTCTATGTGCACGTGTGCGTGCCTGTATGTGTGTGTGTACAGATGGTGAGCTGGGTCCACAGGCAGAACTGAGTTAGCCAGGTGGAAAATGAACAGCCCGACAGTTACAGACTGCCTGACATCCTCACTGCAGCACTCCACTATTACTACAGTCAACAATACTCGAATACGGTATTACTACAGTACTCCACACTATTACTACGGCCAACAATACTCGGATACGGTAAGTATCGGGATCGGTATTACTACAGTACTGCCAACACTATTACTACAGTCAACAATACTCGATACGTATACTGAGCATACTCCCACCTATTAACCTACAGTCAACAATCCTATACGAATTACCCAGTACTCCATAGCTACGACGTCAACATCCGGAACATTACTACAGTAACTCACTACTCGTCAAAATACCGATGGTATTACCCTCAGTAATCCACACTATTACTACAGGTCAACGAATACTCGGAATATGGATAATATACCTACAGTACTCCACTAATTACTACGATATAACTCAGTGATTACGGATTAACTAATCAGCTATCCACACTATTCTAGAGCGCAAGCAATACTTGAATACGGTATTACTACAGTACTCTACGCTGTTACTACAGTCAACAATACTCCAATCGGTATTACCACATACCTACCTCTAACCTGTTACCACAATCAACAATTCTCCTAATACGGTATATCACCAGACTCCACACTATTACTACACAACCCAGCAGTACTCTAATAACGATGCCCCGGACTCTACCTATTACTACAATCAACAATACTCTAGATTCGGTATACTACAGTACTCTACACTATTACTCACCATAACAATACTCTAATTACGTATTTACCCAGTACTCCACACTATTACTACAATCAAAATACTCTAATACGGTAATTACTGCAGTATTCCACACTATTACTACAGTCAACATACTCTTGATATATATTACTACAGTACTCTACACTGTTACTACAATCAACAATACTCTAATACGGTATTACTACAGTTCTTCACACTATTTACTACAATCAACAATACTCTAATACGGTATTACTACATATTACACTATTGCTACAGTCAACAATACCCAATACGGTATTACCCGTACTCTACATATTATACATCAACTACTACGAATCACCAGTATTACTACCAGTTCTACACTAATACACAATCAACAACTACTCAATACGGGTATTGTTCAGCTCACAGTACTCTAAACAGTATTAACTGCAGTCACAATACTCTAATACGGTATTACCGCCGGTAACTACACTATTACTACAATCAACAATACTCTATATACAATATTACCCCCGGTACTATACACTATTACCACAATCGACAACACTCCAATACAGTATTACTACATACTCTAGTCTACACTTAATAACTACAGTAAGAGTCACCGCTTCATCAATAAGGTGCATCGGCGACGTCGTCCCTCAGTGACGTACGTACATATTCCAAACAGAAAGCAATGGATTACAGGCAACATCTGCACCGAGCTAAAGGCTAGAGCTGCTGCATTCATTCATCTGGACGCTTCAAAGAAATCCTGCTATGCCCTCTGACGACCACAAACAGACAAAGCTTCAAACAGGACTAAAGATTGAAACCTGCAACATTGGCTCTGACGCTCGTCGGATGTGACAAGGCTTGTAACTATTACGGACTACAAAGGGATACCCCACAAACTGCCCAGTGACGTGAGCCTACCAGATGGGCTAATGCCTTTTATGTTCTCTTCGAGGCAAGCAATACTGAAGCATGCATGAGTCACCAGCTGTTCCGGCGACTGTGTGATTACGCTCACCATAGCCGATGAGAGCAAGACCTTTAAAACAGGTCAACATTCACAAGGCGCGGGGTCAGACGGATTACCAGACGTGTACTCAGAGCATGCGCGGACCAACTGCAAGTGTCTTCACTGACATTTTTCAACTTCTCCTGACTGACGTCTGTAATACATACATGTTCAAGCGACCACCATAGTCCTGTGCCCAAGAAAGCAAAGGTAACCTGCCTAAATTGATTACCGCCCCATAGCACTCACGTCGGTAGCCAGTGAAGTGCTTTGAAAAGCTGGTCAGGCTCAAACCTAACGAACATTCCCTGGAAACTCTAGACCCACTCCAATTCATATACCGCCCAACAATCCCAGATGACGCATTCTCAATCACACCCCACTGCCCTTTCCAACCTGGACAAAGGAACACCTAGTTGAAGACTACGATACACTTTAGCAAAGATGTTAAACTCAAGTTTTCACAATTCCGACATTTATCCAAGTAAAATTCCCTGTCTTAGGTCAGTTAGGATCACCACTTAATTGAAGAATGTGACATGTCAGAATAATAGTAGAGAGAATTATTTATTTCAGCTTCATTCTTTCATTCACATTCCCAGTGGTCAAGAAGGATGTACATACACTCGAGAGGTTATGTATGGTGTGGTAACCGCATTTTGCACATTTAAATTGTTTAACTTTGGGTCAATATGTGTCTGGTAGCCTTTCGCGCACAAGCTTCCACAATAAATTGGGTGAATTTTTGGCCCATTCCTCCTGACAGAGCTGGTGTAACTGAGTCAGGTTGTGTAGGGTCTGCCTTGGGCTAGCGACAACATC
>NC_036864.1:6064362-6094344 GCF_002910315.2 Salvelinus sp. IW2-2015
CTCCTTACACTATTAATACAATCCAAACCAATACTCGAATACGTATACTACAGTCTCCACACTATTACTACAATCAACAATACTCTAATACGGTATTACTACAGTACTCTACACTATTACTGCAGTCACCAATACTCTAATACGGTATTACCCCGGTACTCTACACTATTACTACAATCAACAATACTCTAATACAATATTACCCCGGTACTATACACTATTACCACAATCGACAACACTCCAATACAGTATTACTACAGTACTCTAGTCTACACTATAACTACAGTAAATATGAAGTCACCAGCTTCATCAATAAGTGCATCGGCGACGTCGTCCCCTCAGTGACGTACGTACATATTCCAAACAGAAGCAATGGATTACAGGCAACATCTGCACCGAGCTAAAGGCTAGAGCTGCTGCATTCATTCATCTGGACGCTTCAAAGAAATCCTGCTATGCCCTCTGACGAACCATCAAACAGACAAAGCTTCAAAACAGGACTAAGATTGAAACCTGCTACATTGGCTCTGACGCTCGTCGGATGTGACAAGGCTTGTAAACTATTACGGACTACAAAGGGATACCCAGCCACAAACTGCCCAGTGACGTGAGCCTACCAGATGGGCTAAATGCCTTTTATGTTCTCTTCGAGGCAAGCAATACTGAAGCATGCATGAGTGCACCAGCTGTTCCGGGCGACTGTGTGATTACGCTCACCATAGCCGATGAGAGCAAGACCTTTAAACAGGTCAACATTCACAAGGCCGCGGGGTCAGACGGATTACCAGGACGTGTACTCAGAGCATGCGCGGACCAACTGGCAAGTGTCTTCACTGACATTTTCAACTTCTCCCTGACTGAGTCTGTAATACATACATGTTTCAAGCAGACCACCATAGTCCCTGTGCCCAAGAAAGCAAAGGTAACCTGCCTAAATGATTAKCGCCCCATAGCACTCACGTCGGTAGCCATGAAGTGCTTTGAAAAGCTGGTCATGGCTCACATCAACAACATTCCCCTGGAAACTCTAGACCCACTCCAATTCATATACCGCCCCAACAGATCCACAGATGACGCAATCTCAATCACACCCAACACTGCCCTTTCCAACCTGGACAAAAGGAACACCTACAGTTGAAGTCGGAAGACTACATACACTTTAGCCAAAGATGTTTAAACTCAGTTTTTCACAATTCCAGACATTTAATCCAAGTAAATATTCCCTGTCTTAGGTCAGTTAGGATCACCACTTTATTTGAAGAATGTGACATGTCAGAATAATAGTAGAGAGAATTATTTATTTCAGCTTTAGGAAAGAGGAATAACACTTGTCATTTGCCAACAACTGAATGCATTCAACAGAAATGTGGTCTTCCACAATTTAACAACCCTCTGAATCAGAGAGGTGATTAGGGGCCTGCCTTTAATCGACATATCGTGCCCGAGGACACGTTGTTGTTGGGGTAACTGCCTTGTTAAAGGGCAGAAGTGGCCAGCTCGGGATTTTAAACTATTGACTTTCAGTTACTGAGATTGACACAGTCTAGGATTAGTTATCCTCCCTAATCCTAACCTTCAACCACTAGGGAGAAAACCACAACTACTTTTGATCATTGTCTAGCAAGCAATTTATATTGCTCCGTAATTGCCTGGTCTTAAACCACAAGCCACCACCTAAAGGAAAGTAATTTAAGCATTTCCTGATCAGACTGAGGACCGCAGTTGCCCCATCTGAACAGAGAGAGCGGGGGAGGGAGAGAGGGAAGAGGGGGGAAAGGAGGAGAGGGGGGATATGCACGCAAAGCACTGGTCAGTCAGGTGGGAAGTGAGACAGTTACGAGTATCATTCCTCGCTCCCGTAGTTTCATGTGTCCCGCCGGACAAAAGTATCCGCATCCTTTCTCCCCCTCTCCCCCTCTCGCCTACCTGGACTGACCTGAATGTTCAATTCCAATTAAAGGGTTAGAAAAAGAAAGCATGTTCCCCCTTTCTCCCCTTCTCTGTCCTACCTGGGATCCCGGGCACCCCTCTTGTGGTCCATTTCAGTCTGCTGAGATCATCTGGAGACGAGAGGGAAACCAGTTTAGAGGGCATTCATCATTCACCTCCCATCTACTCCAGTTCTCAACTACTACTGTATTACAGTACTCTTTGAGCTTTTTCTCTACTCATCCTCCCCATATCTCCCCCCCCCCCCCCCCCTCCGCTGAGGGCTAAAAAATCAAATGCGAGGCCGCTTGCCTGATTGAAGAAAGAGAGCGCATTACCTACGCTTGCAGGCTTCATCTTCAGTCTGCGTCCCCTCTCATTCCTTCCCTTCTATTCCTCTATTTCCACACTTTCTATTTTGTTAACAAGGCTGTAATGCCATTCACAGTGAGGCTGGGGCGTACCGAGCATTTCAGCACAGCATAAGGCCTCTGCCAGGCTAAAACTTTAATCACTCTAACTTAGTCAAATAGACAACACAACAGTACTAACATACGCACACCCTAACCTCCCTCCTGAAGCACGCCATGCTAAGTGCAGGCTCGTATCACACTCGCCATCGCCAGACAGGAAGCCATCGCAGGATCAACATCAACAGCAATACAGGACTGCATGCCATTTTTGGAGGACACATACAGAGACTAGTTTACGCTGGCATAATCTTCATGGTAAGCAGGCAGCGAGAATATTATATCTTTTTTAAATGTAACCTTTATTTAACTAGGCAAGTCAATTAATTAAGAACAAATTCTTACTTACAATGATGGCTACCCAGGGAACACGGGTAAAACTGCCTTGTCAGGGCAGGACGACAGATTTTTTACTTGTCCAGCGCGGGATTCGATCCAGCATACCATTACGGTTATTGGCGCAATGCTCTAACCACTAGCGCTACCTGCCGCGAAGAGGAATGCCATAAAACTGCCTGAAACATACAGATAGCCGTTGAATATCCATCTATTGAACCGATGTACAACAAGGTGAACGAGTCCCTCTCTAAACAGTTACAATGTCTCTGATTGTGAGTATCTGCTTGCAGAGAGCAAAAAAGAGGGTGTCCTGCTATTATAAGTGTCCAGTGTTTTGCAGTCTGATGGGGCGACTTAACTCAGCTGTTGAGATGAGTCCTGCATTGACTAGCTGACTGGTCTGTGGACGGCTGGCTGTACGTTCATACAGTAACATTACGTACATGTATTGGTGGGGTCTCACCCAATTCCATTGAGCCACAAACTCAACCACGGTTCATCTTAACACAACCTTTTCAAAAAGAGAGAGAAGAGAGGAGGGGAACAACAATATCTATAAAAGGATAATTCGATACTTTTCTCGGGGTGTTTTTCCCTCTTCCACTCTCACGTCCTTTAGCGTAGAGGACAGAGGATGGTACTTCGTCTCCCTCCCTCAGTCAACACGGACCCAGTCTTTATCCTGATCCCCTTCCCCTAACCCCTACTTCAATCGCAAACCTCAACGCCATCAAGCCCCCCTCACCACTCACGTCACTCTCAAACACCGGTGTTGCTTCTCATCAACTGCTGAATCTTTCATCTGGCCTTCTACTCTAGTCCACCCATATGTTCTCTCCCTCTGACCACACTGTAGTTAGCTCCTTGTCGTTGCCATTATATACACATGTTTCTAACTCACACGACACTATAGAGAGGCCAATATCAGACCCTCCTATCTTCTCCACTTGGATGCGTGGGTCCTCGCCCAATATCCATTCACAGTTAACCAAGTCTACAAGGGTAGGATGTCCGGCCAGCTTGAGCTTCTTCATCTGTCAAAGAACTTCTCTCAAAACGTCAACATTTTTATGACTGTTTTCCAGACTTCCAATAAAAACCTGCAGGTCTATATGTAATATATTGATGTCTGGCTGGGCGTTTTCCTAAAAGTGCAGCAGAGCACTTTAAATAAATAGAGGCCCGGGCTGTACCTTTCATTTATTGAGTTCTCTGGTAAAATCTTAGAGAAAGTCGCATTTGAAACGACCAGTGTTCCTTTCCATGGTTCAGGGATTGTTAAACTGTTTCCAGTTTATCAGGGACAGCTTTAATGTATTCATATAAATATAGAGTCATTTAGGAGACACTTTTATCCAAAGTGACTTACAGTTGACACATGATACATAGCCCACTAAGGAATCAAACCCACTCTACTCCAGTGATACTGTGTACTAGTCACTACACTCTAATCAACTGAGCCATCAGAACCATCCAGTTCTAAACAAGTTACCAGAACAGAAGTAACTGGGTCCCTGTGCTCAGTCTGAGTCCAGTAATGGTAGAGATGGGTGCTTTGCAAAGCCAGGTTTGGGTCAATTCCCACGGCGGACCAGTATGAAAATGCATCACTGACTACTGTAAGTCACTCTGGATAAGAGGTCTGCTAAATGACTCACTGTAAAAATAAGTCCCTGGGCAGAAGAAAGGGGACATTGGACCACCACTGAACCAGAGGGGAGTGAGTAAAGCATGAGTGTACAGCTCATGAAAATCTAATAAGCAACAGAGGCCTGATATGTCCTCCTACCTAACTCTCTAAGTTTTGTTCATTAACGAAGAAAGAGAAAATAGAACATTAAAGAACCTCAGGAGGATGACAAAGGATGAAGGAGCATGATAGAGAATGAGGATAGGGTGACAGAGGATGGGAGGCAGAGTGCAAACCAAACTCTGTTTGTCTGTGTGTTATTAAATGACAGATGAGGCAATCTACCTAACAAGAGGATGATAATGCAGGTGGTTTAATTGACCGAACGAAACACCACCACTGGTAATGACTCTCTCTTCTCTCCAGTCTCTCTCTCCAGTCTCTTTCTCTCTCTACAGCCTCGATCTCCATCGCTCTCACTTCAGTATCTTTCTTTCTTCAGTATCTCTCTCTCTTCAGTATCTCTCTCTCGTCAGTATCTCTGTCTTCACTATTCTCTCTCTCTCTCTTCACTATCTCTCTTCTCGCTCTCTCTCTTCAGTATCCTCTCTCTCTCTCCTTTGGTGTCTCTCTCTCTCTCTTCAGTGTCTCTCTCTCCCTCTCTGTCAGTATATCTCTCTCTCCAGTATCTCTCTCTCCAGTATTCTCTCTCTCAGTATCTCTCTCTCTCTCTCTCTCTCTCTAACCTTCTCTTCAGTATCTCTCTCTCTTCTCTTCAGTAATCTCTCTTCTCTATCTCTCTCTTCAGTATATATCTCTCTCAAATCAGTTCAATTCAGGGCTTTATTGGCATGGGAACATATGTTAACATATTCCAAAGCAAGTGAAGTAGATAATATACAAAAGTGAAAAAAAGCAAAAAATGAACAGCAAACATTACACTCACCGAGAGTTCCAAAAGAATAAAGACATTACAAATGCATATTATGTTACACTACCGTTCAAAAGTTTGGGCGACACTTAGAAATGCTCTGTTTTTTCAGAAGAAAAGCACATTTTTTGCGCCACTGAATGAAAATCAAATTGATCAGAAATACAGTAGACTTTCTAATGTTGTAAATGACTATTGTAGCTGGAAACACCTATTTTTAATGGAATATCTACATTGGGCGTAAGAGGCCCATTATCACGCAACCATCTACTCCTGTGTTCCAATGGCACTTGTGTTAGCTAATCCAATTTATCATTTAAAAGACTAATTGATCATTAGAAACCTTTGCAGATTATTTAGTACAGGCTGAAGACTGTTGTTCTGGATAAAAGAAAGCAATATAAAGTGCCTTCTTTAGACTAGTTGGAGAATCTGTAGCATCAGATTTGGAATGATCGATTACAGGCTCGAAATGCAGGAAAACAAAAGACTTCTCCTGAAACTCGTCAGTCTATTTCTTGTTCTGAGAAATTAAGGCTATTTCCATGCGAGAAATGCCAAAAAACTGAAGGTATCTCGTACAACGCTGTGTACTAAAAACATAAAAACATCACAGAATACAAACAGTTGTAGCTATTCTCTCCGCAAGGCAATCAAACAAGCTAAGTTCAGTATGAGACAAAGTAGAAGTCGCAATTCAAACGGCTCAGGCACGAGACAATATGTTGGCAAATAATACCACTAATATACAGTATATTGATTATTACAGTAACTCATGGTACCCGATGTGTGCGCCTTGTTCATCATAGCCACAATGCACACAACCAGCAACCACTGCCTAACACTAAACACCCGATGCCTGACTCCTATCTCTTCCTCTCAGCCGCAGTAGCTGTCTTCRTGTGGCGTCTCTCCTCAGAAAGTAAGCCGTCACTCCCCTCCTCTTCTCTCCCTCTCTCTTTTCCTTCCTCTCTCACACCCTTCTCTCCTCTGCCCCACMGTACCACATATGCAGTCAGTCCCAACAACCCTCTGGCCCTCGCCTGCTCCTGCCTCAACCAATCCTGTGAGAGAATGCTCCTAGGTGCTCCTCCACTCGTCGCTCCGCCGAGGTGGGCAGACAGACAGGAAGCATTTATKTAGAAAATAGCCTGTTGCTAGGAGACGCTGGGGCAAAGAGCAAAGTGAGTCCTACACAATAAAAATAGTTCTTTGGGTTAAATTGGACGCAACAACGCGTCATCCCGTCCTACGAGTTTCCCTTTTATTATTAATAGTGTGAAAAGACGGGAAATAATACAAGTGGGTTATTTGCATTAGTACAGTGCTACCCACACATCACAGTAGTCTCAGTAGTCTAAAGTGGCTGCATCCTCTCCTCGTGTCCTCTCTCTTTCATCTTCTGTGACACTGAAGACACAGCTGAGGGCAATAGGATGAGGCTTTTACCAGGTATTTGCTTTCACTAGTACAARGCTTTCTCATGAGTAAACAATGAATAAGGAGTGATGAAGGAGAGGATATGAGCAGATAAGGAGAGGAAGCCACGTTAGACTATTGAGAGCGTGGCAGTGCATTCATCAATCAAATGTATTTTATCAAGCCCTTTTTAGAGCAGCGGCTGTCACAAAGGGCTATACAGATAACAAGATCTCACAGTTTGACACGGTTTGACTTCGGTATTGTAACACAGACGCTGGGAGACGAGAAGCAAGCACGGGTGTGGATTTAATAATAAATAAACATGAAASTAAACAACGAACAGCATCTGGACATAAGAACAGGAAGATAACAACAAGGCTGACTGGGGAATGAACCTGAGGGAGAGACAGGTAGAGGGATGGACATCATAGAAGTGATGCAGTCCAGGTGAGTCTCATGAGGGGCAGGTGCGCGTAACGACGGTGACAGGTGTGTGCATTAATCACCACACTGGCGACAACGAGCGCCGGAGAGGGGGAGTGGGAGTAAACGTGACAGGTAATCAAGTGTTTTCCAGGTTTAGGAATTCATTTCGAATGGGTACGGTAKGGGTTAAGGTTTGGGATAGGGTTAAAAAATGTTTATAAAAAAAGAGTGCCTAGTGCCGGGACTGAGCACGCGACCCTCAGAGCCGGAGCTCACTGGTTACGCCTATCCACTATCCCCATCCGCAATGCCCCAACAAGCCGCAAGCCTACTTAATAGTAATAGTCCTTACTGTTGCCCCTAGTGGCCAGTTTTAAAGGCATCTCCCGACGCCCTGAGTACCTGGACGAATGTCAAATATCGCCTTGGATCTCGAGTGACCTGGCTGGACACCCAACCTAAAACACCAAAGAGCAAGCAATGCAGATGTAGAAGCACATCGGCTAAGAAAAAAACCCTGGAAAGGCAGGAACCTATGAGGAACCGGGCTCCGAGCCAGAAGAGGCCAGTCCTCTTCTGGCTGTGCCGGGTGGGGATTATAAGAGTACATGGTCATTTAGGCAAGATCGTTGCTTAAGACGTTCAAATGTTCATAGATGACCAGCAGGGTCAACAGTTCAACACCTCAGGAGTAAATGTCAGTTGGCTTTTCATAGCCGAGCATTCATATCAGGGACTGAAGAGACACGGTGGGATGAGTGATACAGTCTCTTCTTCCCCTGAGACATGCTCTTTCTGAACTAAAATACACACATATAGACACTCCCATTCCCAGATGGGACAAGACTGGAATAATGTCAATATCCCAATATTTATTTCTCTACACATGTTTCCATTATTTGATTTTTTTTTGTGTATCCCTATAAAATCAATGAGAGTCACAGAACCAAGATGATTCATGCACATGCTTATGCACACTCAGACACATTGTTCAGCTAGTTCTAGTGTCATTGTTCCTGCTATCAGTACCAAGCCTCCAGATTCTACAAGGGCTCAATACATTCTCCTCCTGCCAACCCAATCTCTCACAGACACGACACAAGGTTGTGATTGACTGGTCGATCAGTGTGTGCGTGTCTGTCTGTCCGTCCGTGTGTGTGCGTGTGCGTGTGTGTACGTGACTGAGTGTGTAAGCCACTGTCATAGAGATCTTTCCAGAAATAWGATACTTGATCTACAGTATCTTACCCACAATTCTTATATGTCCTTTTCACAACTGAGCCAATAATCAAAATCACTCTACAATAATCTCCAGTGATTCCCCATTTACTGCAGTCTACAGAGTTGCATAATATCCTACTGTATGCCTATAGCATCACCATCATCTCTAATAATAACTAGGGAAAGGGGATACCTAGTCAGTTGCACAACTGAATGCATTCAACCGAAATGTGTCTTCCACATTTAACCCAACCCCTCTGAATCAGAGAGGTGTAGGGGCCTGCCTTTAATCGACATCATCGGTGCCCGGGGAGCAGTTGTTGTTGGGGGTTAACTGCCTTGTTCAAGGGCAGAATGGCCAGCTCGGGATTTTAACTATTGACTTTTCAGTTACTGAGATTGACACAGATCTAGGATTAGWTTATCCTCCCCTAATCCTAACCTTAACCACTAGGGGAGAAAACCACAAACTGACTTTTGATCATTGTCTAGGCAAGCAAATTTATATTGCTCCGTAATTGCCTGGGTCTTAAAACAAAGCCAGCCACCTAAAGGAAAGTATTTAAGCATTTCCTGATCAGACTGAGACAGCAGTTGCCCCATCTGACCAGGGGAGAGGGGGAGGGAGAGAGGGGAAGAGGGGGAAAGGAGGAGAGGGGGGGATATGCACGCAAGCACTGGTCAGTCAGGTGGAGAAGTGAGAAGTAGCGTTATCGATTTCTCGCTCCGTCAGTTCATTCAATACGGTTAGAGAAAGAAGTATTCCCCATCCTTTCTCCCCCTCCTCCCCCTCTCCTCCCTCCCTGGACTGACCTGAAGTGTTCATTCAATAAAGGGTTAGAAAAAGAAGCATGTTCCCCCTTTCTCCCCTTCTCTGTCCTACCTGGGATCCCCGGGCACCCCTCTTGTGGTTCCATTCAGTCTGTGAGATCATCTGGGGACGAGAGGGAGACACCAGTTTAGAGGGCATTCATCATTCACCTCCAGTCTACTCCAGTCTACTACTTACTGTATTACAGTATCTTTGAGCTTTCTTCTCTATCATCCTCCACTATCTCCCCCCCCCCACCCCCGCTGAGGTTTAAAATAATGCAGGCGCTTGCTGCTGAAGAAAAGAGGCATTACCTACGCTTGCAGGCTTCATCTTCATCTGCGTCCCCCTCTCATTCCTCCCTTCTATTCCTCTATTCCACACTTTCTATTTTGTTCAACAAGGCTGTAATGCCATTTCACAGTGAGGCTGGGGCGTACCGAGCATTTCAGCACAGCATAATGGCCTCTGCCAGGCTAAAACTTTAATCACTCTAATTAGCAAATAGACAACACACAGTACTAACATACGCACACCCTAACCTCCCTCCTGAAGGCACGCCATGCTAAGTGCAGGCTCGTTTACACTCGCATCGCCAGACAGGAAGCATCGCAGGATCAACATCACAGCATTACAGGATCATTGCCATTTTGGAGACACATACAGAGACTAGTTTACCCTGGCATAATCTTCATGGTAAGGCAGGGGCAGGAGAATTATTATATCTTTTTTTAAATGTAACCTTTATTTAACTAGGCAAGTCAATTAATTAAGAACAAATTCTTACTTACAATGATGGCCTACCAGGGAACAGTGGGTAAACTGCCTTGTTCAGGGGCAGAACGACAGATTTTTACCTTGTCAGCTCGGGGATTCGATCCAGCAACCATTACGGTTATTGGCGCAATGCTCTAACCACTAGGCTACCTGCCGCGAAGAGGGAATCCATAAACTGACTGAAACATACAGTAGCTTGAATATTCTCACTGTTTGAACCGATGTACAACAAGGTGAACGAGTCCCTCTAAAATCAGTTACAATGTCTCTGATTTGAGTATCTGCTTGCAGGGAGCAAAAAAAGAGGTGTCCTCGTATTATAAGTGTCCAGTGTTTTGCAGTCTGATGGGGCGACTTAACTCAGCTGTTGAGAATGAGTCCTGCATTGACTAGCTGACTGTGTCTGTGGACGGCTGGCTGTACGTTACATACAGTAACATTACGTAACATTTGTTATTGGTGGGGTCCTCACCCAGATTRCCATTGAGCCACAAACTCAACCACGGTTATCTTAACACAACCTTTTCAAAAAGAGAGAGAGAGAGAGTCAGGGGAAACAACATTTATCTATAAAAGGATAATTCCGATACTTTTTCTCGGGGTGTTTTTTTCCCTCTTCCACTCTCACGTCCTTTAGCGTAGAGGAGAGGATGGTACTGTAGTCTCCCTCCCTCAGTAACACTGACCCCAGTCTTTATCCTGAGTCCCCTTACCCTAACCCCTACTAATGACAACTCAACGCCAGTCAAGCCCCCTACCACCACTCAACKTCCTGGTTAACTAGACAGGTGTTGTGTCTACTCAATACAGCTGTGAATTTTTTTTAATTCTGCTTCTATTCTATTCTAGTCCACATATGTGTTCTCTCCCTCTGACCACACTGTAGTTAGCTGCGTATGTCGTTGCAATATATATACACATAGGTTTTAATACCAGGAAACATATAGAGAGGCTAATGATCAGAGAAAGACCCTCCTGATCTTCTCCATCGTTGGATGGTGAGTCTCAGCCAAATATCCATTAAGTTAACCAAGTCTACAAGGTAGGCTATATGTCCGGCAGCTTTGAGCTTCTCTCATCTGTCAAAGACTTCTCTCAAACGTCAACATTGTTTATGACTGTTTTCCTAGACTTCCAATAAAAACCTGCAGGTCTATATGTTATATTATGGTCTGGCTGGGCTGTTTTCCTAAAAGTGCAGCAGAGCAACTTTAAYTAYAAATAGAGGCCCGGGGCTGTACCTTTCATTTTATTGAGTTCTCTGGTAAAATCATTAGAGAAGTCGCATTTGAAACYGACCAGTGTTCCTTTCCATGGTTCAGGATTTTAAACTGTTTCCAGTTTTATCCAGGGACAGCTTTAATGTATCATATAAATAWTAGAGTCATTTAGGAGACACTTTTATCCAAAGTGACTTACAGTTGACACATGATACAGTAGCCCACTAAGGAATCAAACCCACTCTACTCCAGTGATAGAGACTGTGTACTAGTCACTACACTCTAATCAACTGAGCCATCAGAACCATCCAGTTCTAAACAAGTTACCAGTAACAGAGTAACTGGGTCCCGTGTGGCTCAGTCTGAGTCCAGTAATGGTAGAGCATGGGTGCTTGCAAAGCCAGGGTTGTGGGTTCAATTCCCACGGCGGACCAGTATGAAAATGCATGCACTGACTACTGTAAGTCACTCTGGATAAGAGTGTCTGCTAAATGACTCAACTGTAAAAATAAGTCCCTGGGCAGAAGAASAGGGGACATTGGACCACCACTGAACCAGAGGGGAGTGAGTAAGCAGTGAGTGTACAGCTCATGAAAATCTAATAAGCAAACAGAGAGCCTGATATGTCCTCCTACTAACTCTCTAAGTGTTTTGTTCATTTAGACAGAAAGAGAAAAATAGAACATTAAAGAACTCTCAGGGAGGATGACAAAGGATGAAGGGAGCATGATAGAGAATGAGGATAGGGTGACAGAGGATGGGGAGGCAGAGGTGCAAACCAGAACTCTGTTTGTCTGTGTGTTATTAAATGACAGATGAGGCAATCTACCTAACAAGAGGATGATAATGCAGTGTGTTTAATTGACCATGAACGAAACACCACCACTGGTAATGACTCTCTCTTCTCTCCAGTCTCTCTCTCCAGTCTCTTTTTCTCTCTCTACAGCCTCGATCTCCATCTCTCTCACTTCAGTATCTTTCTTTCTTCAGTATCTCTCTCTCTTCAGTATCTCTCTCTCGTCAGTATCTCTGTCTTCACTATCTCGCTCTCTCTCTTCACTATCTCTCTCGTTCTCTCTCTCTCTCTTCAGTATCTCTCTCTCTCTCTCTTTGGTGTCTCTCTCTCTCTCTTCAGTGTCTCTCTCTCCCTCTCTTCAGTATATCTCTCTCCAGTATCTCTCTCTCCAGTATCTCTCTCTCTTCAGTATCTCTCTCTCTCTCTCTCTCTCTCTCTAACCTTCTCTTCAGTATCTCTCTCTCTCTCTCTTCAGTATCTCTTTCTCTATCTCTCTCTCTTCAGTATATATCTCTCTCAAATCAGTTCAATTCAAGGGGCTTTATTGGCATGGGAAACATATGTTAACATTTCCAAAGCAAGTGAAGTAGATAATATACAAAAGTGAAAAAAGCAATAAAAATGAACAGCAAACATTACACTCACGGAAGTTCCAAAAGAATAAAGACATTACAAATGTCATATTATGTACACTACCGTTCAAAAGTTTGGGGACACTTAGAAATGCCCTTGTTTTTCGAAAGAAAAGCAKATTTTTTGCCCATTGAAATAAAATCAAATTGATCAGAAATACAGTGTAGACATTTCTAATGTTGTAAATGACTATTGTAGCTGGAAACACCTGATTTTTAATGGAATATCTACATTGGCGTACAGAGGCCCATTATCAGCAACCATCACTCCTGTGTTCCAATGGCACGTTGTGTTAGCTAATCCAAGTTTATCATTTTAAAAGACTAATTGATCATTAGAAAACCCTTTTGCAATTATGTTAGTACAGCTGAAGGTCATGTGGGGCTCTGAATAATAATTCCAGGATATAAATGCACGAGTGTAATCAACTATTGTTGAAAAAACATTCTTAGTGTTAAAAAAGCACCATGTTTAATGCGGGGCGTCCCTAAACTTAAGTCACGTTAAAGCTATGTTTGGGCTAACCAAAAGTGTTTTCTCAGGTAACACTTTTGAACTGAAAAGTTTAGTAAACTATAAAAGTCTTGTGGAACCAGTTACTAAATATAATTAGTTGAACAACAACAACAAGAAAGTACAGTGATACCACAGATGAAAATCATACATGCTGCTGCTTACAACGTACAGACTGGTAAAAGAGCCACCTGTTTGCGGCAGATGGGTGGCTCTTCCGAGTAGTCGTCTCATGGTACCCGATGCTGGTGCGCCTGTTCATCATAGCCACAGAATGCACACAACCAGCAACCACTGCCTAACACCTAACACCCGATGCCTGACTCCTATCTCGTTCCTCTCAGCCGCACAGTAGCTGTCTCCTTGTGGCGTCTCTATCCTCAGGAAAGTAACCGTTCACTCCCCTCCTCTTCTCTTCCCTCTCTCTTTTCCTTCCTCTACTCACACGCCTTCTCTCCTCTTGCCCCACTCTTACCACCATATGCAGTCAGTGCCAACACCCTCTGAGCCCTCGCCTGCTCCTGCCTCAACCTAATCCTCGTGAGAGATTGCTCCTAGGTGCTCCTCCACTCGGTCGCCCGCCGAGTGGGCAGACATGACAGGCAGCATGTTATCATAGAAAGATAGCCTGTTCGCTAGGAGACTGCTGGCAAGAGCAAAGTGGAGTTCCTACACAATACAAAGTATTCTTGGGTTAAATGGACGCAACAACGCGTCATCCCGTCCTACTGAGTGTCCCTGTTTATATTAATGAGTGTGAAAAGACGGGAAATAATACACAGTGGGTTATTTGGCATGTATACAGTGCTACCCTAGCACATCATCAGTAGTCATCAGTAGTCTAAAGTGGGCTGCATCCATTCTCCTCGCATGTCCTCTCTCTTGCATCTTCTGTGGACACCTGTGAGAAGACCACAGCTGGATGGGCAATAGGATGAGGCTTTACCAGGTACTTTGCCTTTCACCTAGTTACAAGGGGCTTTCTCATGAGTAAACAATGAATAAGGAGTATGATGAAGGAGAGGATATGAGCGATAAGGAGGAAGCCACGTTGTAGACTATAGAGAGCTGGCGAGAATGGCATTCATCAATTCAAATGTATTTTAATCAAGCCCTTTTTAGAAGCAAGCGGTGTCACAAAGGGCTATACAGATAACAAGAATCTCACAGGGGTCGACACCGTTTGACTTCACGTTTGTAAACACAGAGCGCTGGGAGACGCAGAAGCAAGCACGGGTGTGGATTTAATAATTAAATAAACATAGAAAATAAACAAACGAAACACGACATCTGGACATAAGAACAGGAAGATAACACAAAGACTGGACTGGAGAAATCGACCCTGAGCAGAGGACAGGTAGAGGAATTGGACATCATAGAAGTGATTGCAGTCCAGTGGCAGTCTCATGAGGGCAGGTGCGCGTAACGACGGTGACAGGTGTGTGCAATAATCACCACAACTGGCGACACACCGAGCGCCGGAAGAGGGGGAGTGGAGTTTAACGTGACAGGTAAGTGTCCTTAAGAAGTTTCTTTCCGGCCAAAGGATTATAAGGAAGATTTAAAACATATATCACCACGAAAAGGTGGGGGGCGGGGGGGGGGGGGGGGTACCCCTACCCCGGGGCGGGGAAAGAGGTTAAGGTTTGGATAGGGTATATAAAAATTTATAAAAAAAGAGGCCTAGTGCCGGGACTGAGCACGCCGACCCTCAGAGCGGAGCTCCACTGGTATACGCCTATCCACTGATCCACCCAATCCCGCAATGCGGCCCAACAAGCCAGAGCAAGCCTACTTAATAGTAATAGATCCTTACTGTTGCCCCTAGTGGCCAGTTTTTAAAGGCATCTCCCGACGCCCTGAGTACCTGGACGAATGTCAAATATCGCCTTGGATCTCGAGTACCTGGCTGGACACCCAACCTAAAACACCAAAGAGCAGCAAATGCAGATGTAGCAAGCACATCGGCTAAGAAAAAAACCCTAGGAAAGGCAGGAACTATGAGGACCGGGGCTCCGCAGGGGGGGCCAGTCCCTCTTCTTGCTGTGCCGGGTGGGATTATAAGAGTACAGTGTCATTTAGGCAAGATCGTTGCTTAAGACGTTCTAATGTTCATAGATGACCAGGCAGGGTCAACAAGTTCAACCACCTCAGGAGTAAATGTCAGTTGGCTTTTCATAGCGAGCATGTCATATTCAGGGACTGAACGAGACACGGTTGGATGAGTGATACAGTCTCTTTCTTCCCCTGAGACATGCTCTTTCTGAACACTTAAATACACACATATAGGACACTCCCATATCCCAGATTCGGGACAAGAACTGGGAATAATGTCAATATCCCAAGATTTTATTCTCACACATGTTTCCATTATTTGATTTTTTTTTGTGTATCCCTATAAAATCAATGAGAGTCACAGAACCAAGATGATTTCATGCACATGCTTATGCCACTCATGACACATTGTTCAGCTAGTTCTAGTGTCATTGTTTCCTTGTTTGCTATCAGTACCAAGCCTCCAGATTCTACAAGGGCTCAATACATTCTCCTCCTGCCAACCCAATCTCTCACAGACACGACACAAGGTTTGTGATTGACTGGTCGATCAGTGTGTGCGTGTCTGTCTGTCCGTCCGTGTGTGTGCGGTGAGTGCGTGTGTGATTGAACGTGACTGAGTGTGTAAAGCCACTGTCATAGAGATCTTTCCAGAAATATGATACTTGGATCTACAAGGTATCATTACCCACAATTCTTATATGTCCTTTTCAACCAACTGAGCCAATAATCAAAATCACTCTACCAATAATCTCCAGTGATTCCCCATTTACTGCAGTCTACAGAGTTGCATAATATCCTACTGTAGCCTATAGCGAATCACCAATCATCTCATAATAATAACATTAGGGAAAGAGGAATAAGCAGTCGCATGCACGAAGCTGAATGTCATTCAAACAGAATGTGTCTTCACAATTTCAACCCTCTGAATCCAGAGAGGTGATGTGCGGGCCTTGCCTACTATAATCACAGATAATCAAGTGCCCGAGGGAGCAGGTTGTTGTTGGGTAACTGCCCTTGTTAAAGGGCAGAAGGATGGCCAGCTCGGGATTTTCACAACTCATTGACTCTTCAGTACTGAGATTGACACAGTCTACGGATCTAGTATTATCGCTCCCGTAATCCTAACCTTAAACCACTAGGCGGAAAACCACAACCTGACTTTTGATCATCTGTCTAGCAAGCAATTTATATTGCCTCCGATGAATTAGCCTGGGTCATTAAAACCAAGAGCCAGCCACCCTAAAGAAAGTAATTTAAGGCATTTCCTGATCAGACTTGAGGACCAGGCCAGTTGCCCCATCTGACCAGGGAGAGAGCGGGGAAGAGTGGAGAGAGAAGGGAAGGAGGGCGGGAAAGGAGGACGTGGGGGGATTAGCCACGTCGATAGAACATCTGCGTCAAGTCCAGGTGGGTAAACGTGAGAGGTAGGTACTGAAGTTCCGCTCCGAGTATCATTCCTCTGTAACTACGTTTAGATAGAGTATTCCCCAAAACCTATCTTCCCCCTCACTCTCCACCGCTCTCTGCCGCCACTCGCCTCCTGGAGCTGACCAGATGATAAGTGTTACATCTCATTAATGTAAAGGGTTAGAAAAGAAAGCATAGTTCCCCCTTTCTCCCGTTCATCTGTCGCTACCTGGGATTGTCCCCGGGCACCCCATCTTGTGGTTCCATCAGTCTGTCTGGAACTATCTATCTGGTAGACGAGAGGGAAACACAGATTTAAGAGGGCATGTCATCATTCACGATCCCTAGTCTACTCCAGTTCTACTTAAGCTACTGTAGTTACTGAGGAGTCATCTTTGTGAGCGTTCTTTCCTACTCATCCTCACACTATCTCCCCCCCCCCCTCCGCGCCTCCTCCGCTACGGAAGGGCTAAAAATTCACAAGTGCGAGAGCCCTTGCCGTGTATGAAGTAAAAGGAGGCGCTTATTACACTACGCTGGCAGGTCACTTCAATTTCATCGTTGGCGTTCGCCACTCTCATTCCTGTCCCTACTATCCTCTATTCCACCACTTTCTATTTTGTTCACAAGGCTGTAATGCTCATTGTCACAGTGAGGCGGGGCGTAACGCGAGCCATTTCGCACAGCATAAGAGGCCTCTGCCAGCGCTAAAACTTTAATCACTGCTAATTAGCAAATAGACAACACAACAGTACTAACATACGCACGACCTTAACGTCGCCTCCTGAAGCACGTCCATGCTAAGTGCAGGCTCGTTCTACAGACTCAGCCTCGCCAGACAGGAAGACATCGCAGGGCAGTCGAAACTGCAGCAGGCATATACAGATCGGACTGCCATCTTTGGAGGACACAATACAGAGACTAGTTTACGCTGGCATCAATCTTCATGGTAAGGCAGGGGCAGGAGAATATATATATCTTTTTAAATGTAACCTTTATTAACTAGGCAAGTCAATTATTAAGAACAAATTCTTACTTACATGATGGCCTACCAGGGAACAGTGGGTAAAGCCTTGTCACAATCTCAAGATTTGGGTGCAGGAAGCATTTTTACCTTGTCCAGCTCGGGGATTCGATCCAGCAACCATTACGGTTATTGGCGCAATGCTTCTAACCACTAGGCTACCTGCCGCGAAGAGGGAATTCATAAACTGCACTGAACACATACGAGTTAGTCTTTAATATTCTCATTTTGAACCGATGTACAACGAGAGTGAACGAGTCCCTCTAAAATCAGTTACAATGTCTCTGATTTGAGTATCTGCTTGCAGGGAGCAAAAAAAGAGGTGTCCTCGTATATAAGTGTCCAGTGTTTTTGCAGTCTGATGGGGCGACTTAACTCAGCTGTTGAGATGAGTCCTGCATTGACTAGCTGACTGTGTCTGTGGACGGCTGGCTTGACGTTACATACAGTAACATTACGTACATTTGTTATTGGTGGGGTCCTCACCCAGATTCCATTGAGCCACAAACTCAACCACGGTTAATCTGAACACAACACAAGGTCCTTTGCTGTTGTTCTGGGATTGATTTTCACTTTTCGCACCAAAGTACGTTCATCTCTAGGAGACAGAACGCGTCTCCTTCCTGAGCGGTATGACGGCTGCGCGGTCCCATGGTGTTTGAACTTGCGAACTATTGTTTGTAGATTAGAACGTGGGAGCTTCAGGCGTTTGGAAATTGCTCCCAAMGATGAACCAGACTTGTGGAGGTCTACAATTATTATTCTGAGGTCCTGGGTGATTTCTTTTGATTTTCCCATGATGTCAAGCAAAGAGGCACTGAGTTTGAAGGTAGGCCTTGAAATACATCCACAGGTACACCCCCAATTGACTCAAATGATATCAAATAGCCTACCAGAAGCTTCTAAAGCCATGGCATCATTTTCTGGAATTTTCCAAGCTGTTTAAAGGCACAGTCAACTTAGTGTATGTAAACTTCTGACCCACTGAAATTGTGATACAGTGAATTATAAGTGAAATAATCTGTCTGTAATCAAATGTTGGAAAAATGACTTGTGTCATGCACAAAGTAGATGTCCTAACCGACTTGCCAAAACTATAGTTTGTTAACAAGACATTTGTGGAGTTTTAATGACTCCAACCTAAGTGTATGTAAACTTCCGACTTCAACTTTATGTGGCAGGGTCTACAGTCAATCGCAGATTACAAAAAGAAAACCAGCCCCGTCGCGGACGGGGACTTTGAACATCCAACGGAGCACCATTAAATCCATTATTAAAACATAGAAAGAATATGGCACCACAACAAGCCTGCCAAGACAAGGCCGCCGAACAAAACTCACGGACCAGCCAATGAGGGCATTAATCAGAGATAACCCTGAAGGAGCTGCAAAGCTCCACAGCGGAGATTGGTGTATCTGTCCATAGGACCACTTTAAGCCGTACACTCCACAGAGCTGGGCTTCACGGAAGAGTGTCCATAAATAAAAAATAAATAAAATTAATAAGCAAACACGTTTGGTGTTCGCCAAAAGGCACGTGGGAGACTCCCCAAACATATGGAAGAAGGTACTCTGGTCAGATGAGACTAAAATTGAGCTTTTTGGCTATCAAGGAAAACGCTATGTCTGGCACAAACCCAACACCTCTCATCACCCCGAGAACACCATCCCCACAGTGAAGCTTGGTGGTGGCAGCATCATGCTGTGGGGATGTTTTTCATCATCGGGGACTGGGAAACTGGTCAGAATTGAAGGAATGATGGATGGCGCTAACTACAGGGAAATTTTTGAGGGAAACCTGTTTCAGTCTTCCAGAGATTTGAGACTGGGACGGAGGTTCACCATCCAGCAGGACAATGACCCTAGCATACTACTAAGGCAACACTCGATCGGTTTAAGGGGAAACTTTTAAATGTATTGGAATGGCCTAGTCAAAGCCCAGACCTCTTTCCAATTGAGAATCTGTGGGTAAAAATCCCAGTGGCTAAATGTACCAAGCTTTTAAAGGGACATACCCCAAGATACTTGCAGGTCTAATTGCTGCAAAAGGTGGCTCTACAAAGTATTGACTTTGGGTGGGTGAATAGTTATGCATGCTCAAGTTCTGTTTTTTTTTGTCTTATTTTGCTTCTTCAAAGTGGTAGGCATGTTGTGTAAATCAAATGATACAAACCCCCCAAAAATCTATTTTAATTCCAGGTTGTAAGGCAACAAAATAGGAAAAATGCCAAGGGAGGTGAATACTTTCGCAAGTTCCACGTATTTCCCCCAGTAGATATGGGAGTTTATTCAAAATCGGCTTGTTTTACTTTGTGGATCTGTGTAATCTGAGGGAAATATGTGTCTTCTAATTAGGTCATACGTTTTGGCAGGAGGTTAGGAAGTGCAGCTCAGTTTCCACCTCATTTGTGGGCAGTGTGCATATAGCCTGTCTTCTCTTGAGAGCCAGGTCTGCCTATGGCGGCCTTTCTCAATAGCAAGGCTATGCTCACTGAGTCGTACATAGTCAAATCTTTCCTTAAGTTTGGGTCAGTCACAGTGGTCAGTTACTCTCTGTTTAGGGCCAAATGCATTATAGCTTGCTCTGGTTTTTTGTTAAGTCTTTCCAAATGTGTCAAGTAATTATCTTTTTGTTTTCTCATGATTTGGTTGGGTCTAATTGTGTGCTGTCCTGGGCTCTGTGGAATCTGTTTGTGAACAGAGCCCCAGGACCAGCTTGCTTAGGGACTCCTATCCAGGTTAATCTCATTGTAGGTGATGGCTTTTTATGGAAGGTTTGGGAATCGCTTCCTTTTAGGTGGTTGTTAATTTAACGGCTCTTTTCTGGATTTTGATCAATTAGCGGTATCGGCCCTAATTTACTCTGCATGCATTATTTGTGTTTTACGTTGTACACGGAGGATATTTTTGCAGAATTCTGCATGCAGAGTCTCAATTTGCTGTGAATTCTTTGTTGTGAGCGGACCCCAGACCTCACAACCATAAAGGGCAATAGTTTCTTTGACTGATCAAGTATTTTTATCCAGATCCTAATTCGTATATGTCAAATTTTATGTTCCTTTTGATGCATAGAGGCCCTTCTTGCCTTGTCTGTCAGATCGTTCACAGCTTTGTGAAGTTACCTGTAGCGCTGATGTTTAGGCCAATGTATGTATAGTTTTTTTGTGCTCTAGGCAACGTGTCTAGATGGAATTGTATTTGTGGTCCTGGCGACTGGACCTTTTTTGGAAACACCATTATTTGGTTACTGTCAGTGCCCAGGTCTGGCAGAATCTGTGCAGAAGATCTAGGTGCTGCCGTAGGCCCTCCTTGATTGTGTGACAGAAGCACCAGATCATCAGCAAACAGTAGACATTTGACTTCAGATTCTAGTAGGGTGAGGCCGGATACTGCAGACTGTTTCTAGTGCCCTCCCCAATTCGTTGATATATATGTTGAAGAGGGTGGGCTTAAGTTGCATTCCCTGTCTCACCCCATGGCCCTGTGCGGAGAAAATGTGTGTGTTTTTTGCCTATTTTAACCACGCATTTGTTGTTTGTGTACATGGATTTTATTATGTGGTATGTTTTTCCCCCAACACCACTTTCCATCAATTTGTATAGTAGACCCTTATGCCAAATTGAGTCGAAGGCTTTTTTGAAATCAACAAAGCATGAGAAGACTTTGCATTTGTTTTGGTTTGTTTTGTTTGTCAATTAGGGTGTGCAGGGTGAATACGTGGTCTGTCGTACGATACTTTTGTAAAAAGCTATTTTGACATTTGCTCAGTACATTGTTTTTCACAGAGGAAATGTACGAGTCTGCTGTTAATGATAATGCAGAGGATTTCCCAAGGTTGCTGTTGACGCATATCCCACGGTAGTTATGGGGTCAAATTGTATCCACTTTTGTGATTGGGTTGATCAGATGCCAGAGCTAAGGATGATGTTAAAGTGTTTTAGTATAGCCAATTGGAATTGTTGTCTGTATATTTTATAATTTCATTGAGGATACCATCAACACCACAGGCCTTTTGGGTTTGGAGGGTTTTTATTTTGTCCTGCAGTCTCCTCATCAGTCAGTCTCTCTCTTCGGTCTCTCTCTCGTATCACTCTTTCTCTCGTATAAACTCTCTCTCTCGTATCACTCTCTCTCTCTGTCTCTCTCGTCTCTCTCTCTTGTATCAATCTCTCTCGTATCACTCTCTCTCTCTTCAGTATATCACTCAATCTCTCTTCAGTATCTCACTCTCTCTATCAGTATCTCACCTCTCTCTTCAGTATCAGTATATTTTGTCCTGTAGTCATCTCTCTCGTCAGTCAGTCATCAGTCTCTCTCTCGTATCACTCTCTCTCTCCCCGTCTGACTGTGAGTTTGTATAGCACCTCATAATCATCACACATAACATAGCCAGCACTGCTACCATCCTCTTTTACTACTCATGAAATCTTTCTCAAACATTAGGCTACTGTTCTGGCTACTGTTCTTCAGTATCAGTATATTTTGTCCTGTAGTTCTCTCTCGTCAGTCAGTCAGTCAGTCAGTCTCTCTCGTATCACTCTCTCTCTAATATCGCTCTCTCGCGTATCACTCTCTCTCACTCGTATCGCTCCCTCTCTCTCGTAACGCTCTCTCTCTCCTCATATCGCTCTCTCTCTCTCTCTCTCTTTCTCATATCTCTCTCTCTCTCTTTCTAATACGCTCTCTCTCTCTCTCGTATCGCTCTCTCTATCGCTCTCTCTCTCTCTCTCTCATATCGCTCTCTCTTTCTCTCTCTCGTATCGCTCTCAATCTCTCGTATCGCTCTCTCTCTCTTCAGCATCTCGCTCTCTCTCTCTTCAGCATCTCGCTCTCTCTCTCTCTTCAGTATCTCGCTGGGTCTCTCTCTTCAGTATCTCACTTGCTTTCTCTTCAGTATCTCACTTGCTCTCTCTTCAGCATCTCGCATGCTCTCTCTCTTCAGTATCTCGCTCTCTCTCTCTCTTCAGTATCTCGCTGGGTCTCTCTCTTCAGTATCTCACTCGCTCTCTCTTCAGTATCTCGCTCACTCTCTCTTCAGTATCTCGCACGCTCTTTCTCCTCAGTGTCTCGCACGCTCTCTCTCTCTCAATTCAGTATCTCACTTGCTTTCTCTCTTCAGCCTCTATCTCCATCTCTCTCATCTTGCTCTCTTCCTTATCTCTCCCTCTGTCTCTTTGCCCTGCTCATTGTAGTCACATACAATAGTGATGGTGGTTAGACTCAGAACCTGCAATCCCRGTGGTTATATCCGCGGGGCGGGCGGATTTAGGGTCATTAAATATTGTGTGGATGAAGGGTGGGTGGATGAATCGGGTTGAATAAAGAGAAGAAAAATTATWWAAAAATCCATAAATGTATAATTATTGCGCAATTCAGATCTATAGGCATTTAGGGTTTTCGTTCATTATTTTTATCTGGTGTTAATGTGTAGCCTAAGCCTAGATTTTAGGGCCTAACTGTGCGCTCAACAAATACACGCTAATTGAKAAATGCTTTTGGGAACTTGGGKAGAAAAAATGTACGTCGATCCACTGAGATAAAAAGGACAAATGTTGGGGTTGAATTCAATAAGAAAAAAGCTGTGAAATGCAGAGTTGAAAAGAAATAGAAGGCCAGAACAGTAGCCTAATGTTTGGGAAAGATTTAATGAAGTAGTAAAAGAGGATGGTAGCAGTGCTGGCTGTGTTATGTGTGATGATTATGAGGTGCTATACAAAACTCCACAGTCACAAGACGGGGACTTCACAATGACATGTCAAGGGAACTGTAGGCTGCTGTTCAGATGTGTTAAATGGAATAGTAGCCTGACACCAGGACACTGACTGTAGGTCTATAACCTCTCACACAACCTAATATAATATTAACTCCTGCAGAATTAAGCATTTCTTGCAGTAACATTATGCACAAAATGTACATTTTGACTTGGGAACAGTGGTGGAGAAATATGATTGACTTATTTCAGCATCTTGAGTGAATAAAGGTCTATGAAGGRGCTCTCTTTATCAGCATCATAAAAGCTGATAGTACTATCAAATACCTAAAATATGCATACAAGCCGAAATCATATCAGAAACATGTTGGGTAGTTTTCACAGCTTTTAATTTCTCTAAAACTGGTCAAATTGATGTCATTTGGAAATTGTTCGTTTTTTGGGGGTTATTGCATTTTATCCCCGGTCCCTTAAACGTCTTTGCAGCGCGAGAGAAGCTGAGAAGAAAGGGAAAACTTTACCAATGTCAACTAGATTGAATCATTCATTCTATCGATTTATATTCTGGTGAGCAAGGACTTATTTAGTATTCTAGGGCAACAAGCAATGACAGAAGAGAAGCTGCATGTAACTAAGTATAGTTGACTAACAAATAGCCTACCAAAATGTCAGAAATTACAAGTAAAAACATAGGCCTATCTGAAAAGGTACGTCAAAACATTGTTCTGTCATCTCTGACTGTACAGCGTATTTTCTATATTAGCGGGTTAGGGCCGGGGCCTCAGATTTTCACTTGATCACATATAGTTGGCCGTTTGCGGATGGGTGAACAAACACCTGACCCACGCATCACTAACACACACACACACACCTCCACCTGGTCAAACCTGTATGTGGGCCTCCACTCAGCCCTACTGCTCTCTCAGATGGCCTTCATTTCGGCTCTAATGCACATGTAACAACGTAAAGACTATGGGAGGGTAGGAAACCACTGGGGCCTAATGCAGTGTTGTGCCAGATTACCATTCACAGCTCTATGATTCATTCATAACCAGCATAATACTTGTTTTATGATGCCCGGGGCCACAGTAATATCATGCTCTAACGATAGCTTCATATCAATTTAYGCTCCTTGGCTGTCCAAACGCATGGCGCATAAAATGTTCACTTCCAACCTAGTGCCAGCAGGGATAACTTCCCCTTCTTTCTCCTTCTATGCTGTCTCTCTCCTCTCTGGTAATATAAGCTCTGGTTTTTAATCAGTTACATTACAGGACTTGGGATGACTTTTTCTCTATCTACTTGACTAGTTTCTCCTCGTCAGGGGAGATTGCTAACAATGTGGGGTGCTGCTTTACACCTGCAGGTGGAGCCTCTTTCCAGACTCATTCTCAGGGCATTAGACACTGTAAACTACCCCTGTATTTCATCTCAACTCTACCCCAGATAGTCCATCCCTCCTCTCCTCTCTCTCTCTCTCTCTCTGGACTCTGGAAAAGACCAGTCATGTACCTGAGTCTTGGGCCACATTTCATTCCAGATAGTTACAAAGGGAAGTGAACGAAGGCAAACGCTAACAAAACATTTTTGGAATGAAACGCAGCACAGAGCTCACAGACGCCTTCCAACTGGACGTGGGATTGGACGACAGACGCTGCCAGCCAATCCCCTGGACCCTCATCAGGCCTCCTTGCTCCAGTGAGAATTTGGCCTGAAGCCTGAAACCCTGACACTTTATAGGAGGAAGGAAGAGAGAGGGGGTTGCTGCTGCTAGACTCCTGGCATAGATTCATTAACTCTGGTCAGGGGGGGGGGGGCAGGAGGGGACCAGACAGCCAGGAGAGGAAAGGCAGGGCTGCTGGAGGTTTGCTTTTAACACTTTTGGATGCTATATGATCTGACTCACATGCAGACACACGAGATATGGCACACACACACGCACGCACGCACGCACGCACGCCGCACGCACGCACGCCGCACGCACGCACGCACGCACGCACGCACGCACGCACGCACGCACGCACGCACGCACGCACGCACGCACGCACGCACGCACGCACGCACGCACGCCACACACACACACACACACACACACACACACACACACACACACACACACACACACCACACACACACACACACACACACACACACACACACACACACACACACAGGTGCACCTGCGTTTGCATGGGCACGCGCACAAACACACAGAGACACACACACACTGGATCTGGGGGTGGTACAGTGTTGGCTACTAAACAGCATCTAGATGCCTTGCTAGTTACCCTCCTGAGGGTTCAAGGCCTTCCAAGCCCATTAAGAAATATGGAACATTCATGCTGCCCATAGAAACTGCTTAGAGTGAGGGTAATTTTAACTATGGGGTTGGTTTTCTGTGGTTCACACGTCTGCCTTGTCCAACACTTCCCTGTGTGAAAAACAACACGTTCAACTGGTGAAGATGACAAAGTTGTGGGTTCAATTCCTGCAGGGGTCACACGTACTGAATATGTGAAGTTAATACGAGTCCTTTTGAATAAACAGTCTGGTAAATGTCTCATAAATGACACGTGAAATTGATCCAATTTTTCTGCCATGGATTTTTTAGCAGCTCTCATACACGTTATGAATATTGACACATTCCACTGTGTTTACTATAGTCTGCTTCCATGCACACACACACACACCACACACACACACACACACACACACACACACACACACACACACACACACAACAACACACCCACACACACACACACACACACACACCACACACACACCCACACACACACACACCACACACACACACACAACACACACACACACACACAGGCCTGTGTGTACATTCCCAGTGTAAATCTTACCACCCAGCAGGTCTGACTGACTGCTAGTATATCCTGTATCGGCCAAGACCTTTAAAACCAACCAGTGGTTCCGTACAGTAAAATGCCCATGCAAAAACACCCAATGAAACGCAACTCTGAAAAGGACTCCATGTGTTTTTCTCAATTTTACCATTCAACAAAATCAGTGGCACCACAGCAGCATTCACACACCATATGATTACATGTTGGAGCGATGMGTGAGTAATGGAAATCCTGAGGGAAGAGGGACCACATACACTGACAGGGCTGTAAAACACAAGAGACATACATGCTGCAACAGCACAACCCTGCCTCTGTTATTTTATTATTGTTTATTTAACTAGGCAAGTCKGTTAAGAACACATTCTTATTTARAATGACGGCCTACTGGGGAACAGTGGGTTAACTGCCTTTTTCAGGTGCAGAATGACAGATTTRTACCTTGTCAGCTTGGGGTTCGATCCAGCAACCTTTTGGCCCAACGCTCTAACCACTAGGCTTCCTGCCACCCCCAGCCACTGGACAGGGAAACCCACAGACGACTATAGAGAATGGATGGACGACAGTACTCGGACCGTGGACACATCTATAAGAACCTGGTTGCTAGAAACCCAGAGTCGGGACTGGGGCTGAAGCTGAAATAAACTGGGGTATACTGTATGTGACTGGAGATAGGGCTGGTGTATAGGGGATGGGACTAAACAAGGGAACAGGTGTGTCACCCAAATAAACAAGTCCTTGTAAGGAATAAAGGCCTTGGAGAAGAGGGTATATGTTATGAATGGCCTGCCACTGTATGCGTGTCTTTAGACTGTTCTGAAAGGACCCCTGGCTGAATGACATGACGGACAGGCCTGCGTCACAACGCACCCGCACGTCACGACTACACCACTACGGACGGAGAGAGAGAGAGAGATAGAGAGAGAGTGTGTTTGTGAGAGAGGGAGTGAGCGAGCGAGAGACAGAGAAAGCGGAAGAGGGAGAGGGAGAGAGACACATAGACAGACAGAGCCCTTGGCTGAGTGACAGACAGATAGCCCTCACTCCCTCCCCTCTGCCCTCCCTGCGCGTCACGACTGGACCACTCTAGGCCTGAAGAGGGCCCAGGGCTCATRTGRATAACGAGGTGAGACAAAGCCGGCTGGCCAGCAGCTGCTACGAGGGGCCTCAGCTGTAAACAACAGACACGGGGCCAGGGAACATTTACATACCATGTACATKAGACAGCTAGCTACATCTCACGAGTGCAGTTATTAACCAGTTAAGGTCTCAAACTATTTGGCTCAACWTCAAATTAACTTTTGTCTGTAATGTCTTTTTCGTTATTTGTCGGCACCCAGTAAGACTAGCTTTCGCCACTGATGTAGGCTAATGGGGATCCTAATAAATCTAAACCCGAATAAATCTAAAACTTTGATTCACTGCTACGTTGACTCTGTACCATAAGAACATTATACGCCACAGGCCTCCTCCTTTATTTACTGTCTAGGGCTCCTCCATCCTCCTCTGTCTCCCTGCTCCATTCTTCAGTGCAGTGCGTTCTTATCTAATCATGTGTGTGTGTCCGTTGGTTAAGTTTCAGGGCCAAGATTTTGCTTGACAGAGACGGAGGGGTCCCAAGAAAACATGTGCCACTGGGAGCTTCCTTCCTTGAAGCTGGCATCGCCATTGACCTCTTCGTCTGAAGATTGCAGCTTATATCTCAGCCACCAGAGAGGGTGAGAGTCCACAGGGGAAAAGAGGGAGAGGGGGGAGAGAGAAGAAGGGAGAGAGAGAGTCTGCAGAGAGACAGCACTCGGTGTCCCCGGTGGGATTATACAGCATTCTTCTCCCTGGAGGAAATACCTGATTCTGCCCATCTGATCTGGGTTCAGTCATGCTGGAACACATACTCACTACATCACAACTCCTCTCCTCCCTCACTCTCTCATCAATATTCCTCCTCTCATCTTCGCTTCCTCTCGTACTCCCCCTGTCCCTCACACTCTCACTCCATCTGTACACCCCTACCTCAATCTCACATCATGTATGTCCCTCTCTCTCTCTCCTCCTCCCTCACTCTGCGTCTACTCCTTCTCACCATCACTCTCTCACTCACAGTGGCAGTCATGCTGGTGGGTTTTGTTGAAGGGACCCTTGGGACGGGCTGATGACTCACGGAGAGAGACCACTCATCTACGTCACCATGGGCCATCAGCTGTGCTTACTGATGCTAATTGTGTCTGGCCGTCTGTCCCTCTGTCTGTCGGTCCTGTCGATCAGTACGGAGCCTGTTCTGGGATTGCTTATTGATCACATTATCTTCCTGCGTCATTCAGTACCTCACAGACCTGCTGTGTACTGGGGGAAGGAGGGGAGAGGTGAGTGTGACGGTGACTAGGGAAGGCGGAGAGGAGACGAAAGAGTGGGGAAAGGTGTGAGAGGAAGAAGGGGTGAGGTCAGGGAGAGGGAAAGGGGATGTGAAGGGTGAGGTATAGGGAGAGGTTGGTATGACGGAGGGAGAAGGAGGAGGAGAGGCTGTGGGAGGGCGGAGTGGGTAGACCACATGTTAGGAGCATGTGGATCTAGGTAAAGCATCTGTTGGGTCAGAAGAGAGATTCAACTCAGAGCCTGAACATCAGATCGTAATCATCTGTCTGGGGTATTTACAGTTTGAAAACTTACCAACCTACAGGCCCATTAAACTTGAATGATTCTCAATCAYTGCTCTGAATWAGTATAGAGTCAATACCGTACAACAGGCTGCTATAGGTGGAACATTGACAMGCTATTTTACTACAGTATCAATCTAATTTACACTACAGAATTAAACGAGACGTTTGCGTGCAAAGRGCATCTGGTGTGATTTTCCTGACCTTGCCCGCCAGTTAAAATTACCAATACGAGTGTATGTCATTTCTTTGTTACATTTTCTCTGAGGTAGTGAACTGCGAAGTACGTAGTAGGCAGAAATTAGAGGGCAGCTTRCAATTGGCTCATTCATCCCCCCTCCTCTCCTCTGTAACTATTCCCCAGGTCGTTGCTGTAAATGTGAATGTGTTCTCAGTCAACTTACCTGGTAAAATAAGGGAAAGAAAATCTACATTAGTTTCAAAACATATCCAGGAAAAACACACCATAAAATAAAATAAACCATTACAATACCTTCAAAATGTGAAATATGGGCTCGTGCCCACATTAACGTTGTAAAGTCGGAGGCCACCCTGAACCAGGCATATTTGGGCAAGCGGGCACCTTTTTCCATCTGGYAATGGTTTTATGACAGAGCTTATTACTCCACAGATTAATTTAACAGAACCAGACAAATCACTGGCTCTTAGCGCTCCGTGAGAACCGCGATGAACCACAGACAGAGGTCAGATCAATGCACACAGACGGACAGACAGACAGACACATAGGCAGGTTAAAAGTCTGCTGTTTGGCACTACTKCCATGGACGTCTGAATTGGAGCTACCGTGTAAGAAAAAGGCCTGGATTGACACTACAGACAGAAAACAAAGTCKTACACAGAGAATAGGACAAACCCCTTTTAAGCAAGGWACACTCGTCTAGACAAGACACACAGGAACATTTGAAGTATAGTGCACACTAAAACGGACATGTTAAAGTATGAAAGCTGGGTGAGCCAACAGAAGATGAGATAGTATGACAAATGTTGAAGGAAATACACTGCAGGTGTGTCACTCTCTGACACTGACCTGACTCTCTATCCCCCTCTAGACCATGACTCATGTTGTTGCGTCCTGTGAGTGAGTGTGAGTGACATCAGTCTTGTGTGTGTGTGTGTGTGTGTGT
>NC_036864.1:6095249-6103997 GCF_002910315.2 Salvelinus sp. IW2-2015
ATAACTACCGGTTAAACATTTTAGAACACCTACTCATTCAAGAGTTTTTCTTTGTTTTTACTATTTTCTACATTGTAGAATAATAGTGAAGACATCAAAACTATGAAATAACACACATGGAATCATATGTTGAGAGAATGCCAAGAGCGTGCAAAGCTGTCATCAAGGCAAAGGGTGGCTATTTGAAGAATCTCAAATAAAAAATATATTTTGATTTGTTTAACACTTTTTTTGGTTACTACATGATTCCATATGTGTTATTTCATCGTTTTGATGTCTTCACTATGATTCTACAATGTAGAAAATAGTAAAAATAAAGAAAAACCCTTGAATGAGTAGCTCTGTTCAAACTTTTGACTGGTACTGTATATATTTATATTCCGGACTCTGACATTGCTCGTTCTGATAAGTCTTTATTTTATTTGTTTTACTTTTGGATTAAGTGAATAGTGTTATTGTATCGCCAGACATTGCTGCACTGTTGGAGCTGAAAACATAAGAATATCACTGCACCTGCAATAACATCTACAGAACTGTGTGCGCAACATTTTGATTTGATTTTGTGCACAATTACATACAAGTCATCATTGTGCTGTGATGGTCACCCGAGGGTGAGTAGGACCTACGCGTTCTAAGTGAGCGTTACGTGACTTTGTGCATGCGTTGGCGTGTGCGTGTATAGATGTATGTACATTATGCATCACATCTGGATGCCTGAGGGCAACTGTCTATATTTCTTACATTGCGTGTCTCACTGCATGCATTCAATTGTATCTAGTGTGTAATATGTATGTATGTGTTAGAGTTTTGCCATTTGGAAAAGGCCCTGTTCTTCCATCTAAGAGAAATTCAAGGTCTGATATACATTGGCCCTGAATCAGGGTTATTTTCATAGAAAACGGCAGACTGGAGATGATAGAATCATGGTTTCCGCAACGTGCACCTCTTCACTTCATTTGCCAAGCCGCATTAACAGGCAATCCAATGGCTTCATGCATCCAATGGCTTCATGCACACACACACACCGTTCCTTCCACTGGTTCCCTCTAAGTGGAGCGTTTCCCGTGCTNAGGCAATCCAATGGCTTCATGCATCCAATGGCTTCATGCACACACACACACCGTTCCTTCCACTGGTTCCCTCTAAGTGGAGCGTTTCCCGTGCTAATGGCAAGCCAGTRTTAGGWMACTGGCGTCATGTACCTCTTTACTGCCATTACTGTCAGAGAGCATCACATCACGTGCGTCACGGCTCGCGGAAGCGGCATCCTCCGTGACGTTCGATCCCCTTTCACCGCCCYATGATTGATGTGGTGTGTGGCGTGAACGTTAGTTGAGTCATTAACTTCTCATGTGAAGTGAAGATRGAGACACAGGAACTCCATTTACTTTAATATCCCGACTCTAGGCCTATGTGGTGCATGCTTCCATCTCTGAGAAGACTGGATGAAAATCTATTCCATAATGTAGACCCTATTTCCTTTTGCTGCAAAATATTATAGAATCATATAATACTATGAATTATCAAAATCATAATATTCATCAGTAGATGAATAAAATATCTCCAAACTCCATAGTCCAATATCATCCAGCATACTTACTATTGAAATMATAACAGTAGAAGCACCCATAAGGGTTGTACGGGTGATTCTGACTGTACTTTTTGCTGTGTGCTCGTGTTTTATAAAGAACACAGCACCAGTGAAGTCTGACATCTGTTTTTGCCGACGTGGAGGAGAAGAAATATTCTTGATTATCTAAATAAACACAGAACGCGCTGTGTTCAGAGGAAGAATGGCTCTTGGACAATTTGTGCAGGATTGGAAGTGTCAACATTTTAACTGGGGGCGTGTGGGTCTCGGTGGAACAAGCCAGAGTTTAGCCAGGCATTATACAAACACTCTGCCTCTGTTTTCTTAGATCGCTGGAGGAGAGGGAGGGAGAAACAGAAGGGGGAGTGAGAGAGGGAGAAACAGAAGTGAGAGAGAGAGTGAGAGTGTGAGAGAGAGTGGGAGAGAGAGAGAGAGAGAGTGAGAGCGAGAGCGAGAGGGAGAGAGAGGAGGAGGGAGATGGAGAGAAAGAGAGAGATAATTCACCCAACCCTGAGTGAACTCATTCAGCTTTCTAACAGTACTGAGAGAAGCTTAATAAAACACAGCTGGAAGCTACACAGACACACACACACACAACTAATCAAAACAGAATTTCTGCACAATCACTGTGCAGTGTTCATGGTCGTATCTAAATCGTACTGTACACACTCATCTCATGCTATGGTTGCATTGGAAAACTGTATTCATAAGACAATGACCAATCCATGTTTCATATGTGCACACAATCAATCCGTGTCTATAACCTAGTGGTTAGAGTGTTGGGCCAATAACCGAAAGGTCGCTAGTTTGAATCCCCGAGCTGACAAGGTGAATAATGTGTCTATGTGCCCTTGAGCAAGGCACTTTACCCTAATTGCTCCAGCGTCGCTGTTGTTAATGGCTGACCCTGGCCATGACCCCGCTCTCCAAGGGTGTCTCAGGGAGAGTATGAAAACAACACATTTCCAATTCCCACGTGAAACAGGACAAATATAATCACCCACCAAAATGATTCTTACTATAGCAGCATACTGGTCTGAGAGATGGAGAATAGAATGATACACTAGATTAAATGATTAGATCATTGTTACATGGATGAACCAACAGGCATATAATAGTCTCTGCTAATATGCTTTCACTCAGACAATGGGTGAGCATCCAGGTCACGCAGCCCAAGCCATTCATGGAAAGTGTTCAGGCTTCCTAGAAACTGTGTGTACATTAGAGGTCTTCTCGGATCCAAAAAGTTGGACCCATTACAAAATGAACCCAGCACTTTCCTCTCCAGACCCTACCTGAATAAATACTTTAAAAAATATATAGAAACCCGATCCGAACGAACCAGAGGACAACCAGACCCGGCCCTGTAAAGACCGGGTCAGGTCCTATCCAAGTGAGGGAAGCAGCAGAAAAGTTTTTTTTGAACTACCTTATTAACTGAAGCTGTTAATGCAAAAGCAGAYGGAGAGGGAAACAGGAGCTCTAGCAGAATGCAGGGGAGGGGCCGTGTGGTGTGTGTGAGTGGCGCAAGATGCAGGCATTGGGGAGGAGGGAGAGCAACAAGCTTTCACAGTCTCACCGCAGAATCAGACGTCCAAACCCTTARGCATAAAAGTCACATTTCCAAGGTTAAATTTAGGCACGAATTCTGAATGGTCAAGTTAAGGGTTAAAGTTTGGGATAGGGTTAAAACATATATATATAAAATGAGTGCCTAGCACTGGAATTGAACATGCAACCATCGGAGCTCACAGCTTACGCACATCCACCATTCCCGTCCACAAAACCTTAGCAAAGCTCAAGCCTGCTTGATGGTAATAGTGCTCACTGTTGCCCCTAGTGGCTGGTTTTGATGGCATCTCCTGACCTCCTGCTAGGTTATTTATCATCCAATCTGATAACATAGTACCAATAGAGGCGTCAGGTAGCCTAGTGGTTAGAGCGTTGGGCAAGTAACTAAAAGGTTGCTGTTTTGAATCKCCGAACTGACAAGGTAAAAATCTGTTGTTCTGCCCCTGAACAAGGCAGTTAACCTACTGTTCCCGGTAGGCTGTCATTGTAAATAAGATTATTTCTTACTTGACTTGCCTGTAACAAACTGAAAAGAGAAGCTAGTTAAGTTACTGTAGCTGGGTTGGCTAATTGAGGCTACATATGCTTCACTATCCCCCGTCCAACACAATTACAACAACTCCATAGAGAATTATTAGCCTACTTGTTGGCTCTTGGTGGTTGAAACATCCTTCTCATTTAACTTTTAATTCCCTCATTTTAATTCCATCTTCCATTGATCTAACTTGCTTGCCACGACACACACAGAGCCAGAGGAGATTGGCGCTTTGATGACTCGTGATTGTCCGACAACAACAAGCTACACGCAGTACTCTCGTGAAAAGCTTGAGCAGCAGCATGAGTCACGTTCAGGTCTTTATGGGTCCTTACCAGCAAATCAGACCCATGACAAACAAATCAGATCCGACCCGGCACCGAGGGTCAACAACAGAATTTCGGACACGGCCCGGTCGGGACCCGGGTAATCTGGTTCAGGTGTACACTGACTTCCCTGACCACCATTACGGCTCTCCTGGACTTCTCCGCGATAAATAGTACTTTCTCTCTCTCTAGGATGCCATTACGGGTCGAACCCCTGCTCTCTCTCCCTGCTGTGACCACGGATTCAACCAGTGTTCAGCCAACCCAAGGAGACTTTCTCCACATTGTCAACACGAGCAGGAAACCTCCATCATCACCATCACTCTACTGGACAAACAACACGACGCGTACTTATCGTCTTTCCAGTCTAGCGTTTAGACTGTGTGTGTGTGGGTGTGTGTGTGTGTGTGTGTGGTGTGTGTGTGTGTGTGGGTGGTGTGTGTGTGTGTGTGTGTGTGTGTGTGTGTGTGTGTGGTGTGTGTGTGTGTGTGTGTGTGCGTGTGCGTGTGTTGTGTGTTGACCCCTGCAGGGTTGGCTCTAATGGCACTAATGGAGGTTCTGTGTTGTGCGTGCTTTAGACCATAGACGCTGCCTGTTCTTGTCCACCAGGGCCTGTTTGTTGAGTGTTACAACTCAGAGCTTCGACTTCAGAGTCAGAGGTTTGTCCTCAGGGGGCACAAGAACAGCACAACGACAAGCGACATGTTGGTGAAAAGATTTGAGCAGACCTGTTATATAGAGTACACCCACACACTGGGTAAAAGTGTAATCCACATCATGAGCTCAAGGGGGAAGAAGATTTATTTTCCTGTATGTTTTACATTACAGTACAGTAATGATGACCATCCAGTTGTCTATTGTTTTCATTCAAAATGATGGTTCACAAAAAGACAAGGTAATATCTAGTAAAACTCAACAAAAAATATTATATGACAATCTGAAGCTTGAAATAGGATTATTCTGAGAACCTAACTGGAACCATACTAAAAAATAAGGTTTTTTAGAATATGTAGTCAAATGTATCACAAATAAAAAGTATTTGGCAGTGATTACAGCTCAAGTCTTTTTGGGTATGCCACTACAAGCTTGGCACAACTGTATATTGTGGGAAGTTTATCCCTATTTATTCTCTGCAGATCCTTCTCAAGCTCTGTCAGAGTTGGATGGGGAGCGTCCGCTGCACAGAGATGTTCAATCGGTTCAAGTCCGGGCTCTGGCTGGGCCACATTTTGAGACTTGTCCCGAAGACACTCCTGCGTTGTCTGTGCTGTTGTTTGGGTTGTTGTCCTGTTGGAAGAGTGAAGACCTCGACCCAGTTCTGAGCTTACTGAGAGCTCTGGGCAGGTTTTCATAAGGATCTTTCTGTACTTTGCTCCGTTCATCTTTCCCTCAATCCTGACCATGGCACCGGAGGAGATGGCTGCCCTATTTTAAGGTTCCTCAACCAATTGTGCTACGTTGTGTGTATTTTTCGGGTTATTTGTAACTTATTTTTGTAGCAATAATGTTTCTAGATATCCGGACACCATATACTCACCCTCAGTACTGGACAAAGATTTTACATTAAATAATGCGCAAAGGATTTACTTCAGACACCCGACAAGGCCCAAATCCCTGTGATTCGCATGAGAAAGAGACGGCGATATCGGGGATGTAGGTTGGGGTGCCTTGTAAGGATCCGACGGCGAGTGGGTAATCTGCCTTCTACCATCAGTCCTATTAGCCAACGTTACAATATTGGATAACAAAATAGACGAACTACGATCACAAAATATCCTACCAACGGGACATAAAAAACGGTTATATCTTATGTTTCACCGAGTCGTGGTTGAACGACGACATGGAATAACTATCAGCTGGAGGGGTGTCATCCTGCATCTGGCTGTATATTTGTAAACAACAGCTGGTGCACAAAATCTGATAGTAAGTCTCGCCTGAAGTAGAGTATCTCATGATAAGCTGTAGACCACACTATTTACCAAGAGAGTTTTCATCTATATTCTTCGTAGCTGTCTATTTACCACCACAAACCGATATTGGCACTAAYACCGCACTCAATGATCTGTATACSYCCATAAGCAAACAGGAAAACYCTCATCCAGAGGCGGRGCTCCTAGTGGCCGGGGACTTTAATGCAGGGAAACTTAAATCCGTTTTACCTCATTTCMGCCAGCATGTTAAATATYCAACCAGAGGAAAAAAACTCTAGACCACCTTTACTCCACACACAGAGATGCATACAAAGCTCTCCCTCACACTCCATTTTGKAAKTCTGACCATAATTCTACCCTCCTGATTCCTGCTTACAAGCWAAAARTAAAGCAGGAAGGACCAGTGACTCGGTCAATAAAGAAGTTGTCAGATGACAAAGATGCTAAGCTACAGGTCTCTTTCGCTAGCACAGACTGGAATATGTTCTGGGATACCTCCGATGGCATTGAGGAGTACACCACATAAGTCACTGGCTTCATCAAAAAGTGCATCGATGACGTCMTCCCCACAGTGASTGTACGTACATACCCCAACCAGAAGCCAMGGATTACAGGCAACATCTGCACTGAGCMAAAGGGTAGAGCTGCCGCTTTGAAGGAGCGAGACTCTAACCCAAAAGCTTAAAAGAAATCCCACTATGCCCTCTGATTAACTATCAAACAGGCAAAGCGTCATTACAGGACTAAGGTAGAATCGTACTACACTGGCTCCGTCGCTCGTCGGATATGGCAGGGCTTGCAAACTATTACAGCCTACAAAGGGAAGCACAGCCGCGAACTACCCAGTGACACGAGCTTACCAGACAAGCTAAATTACTTCTATGCTCTTTTTGAGGCAAGCAACACTGAAGCATGCATTAGAGCATTACCTGTTTAGGATGACAGTGTGATCGCGCTCTCTGTAGCCGATGTGAATAACACCTTTAAACAGGTCAATATTCACAAGGCCACTGGGCCAGACGGATTACCAGAACATGCACTCCGAACATGCGCTGACCAACTAGGAAGTGTCTTTACTGACATTTTCAACATGTCCCTGACTGAGTCTGTAATACCAGCATGTTTCAAGCAGACCACCATAGTCCCTATGCCCAAGAACACTAAGGTAACCTGCCTAAATGACTATCGACCCATAGAACTCATGTCCGTAGCCATAAAGGGCTTTGAAAGGCTGGTCATGGCTCACATCAACCCTAGACTCACTCCAATTTGCATACCGCCCAAACAGATCCACAGATGATGCAATCTCTATTGCACTCCACACTGCCCTTTACCACCTGGACAAAAGGAACACCTATGTGATAATGCTATTTATTGGAAAGGACCACCTGTCTATACTGAGGGCCCACATGGACAGGCCATGGAAGACTGGTGGAGCAGCATCATGCGCATTACCGATGTTTTTCAGCTGCAGGGATTGGAAGACTACTCAAATCAAAAATAACATTTCTATTTGTTCACATGCGCCGATACAAACAGGGTGTAGACCTTACATTGAAATGCTTTACTTACAAGCCTTAACCAGACAATGCAGTTTTAAGAAAAATAAGTGTAATTAAAAAAAATAAAAAATGATGAATAAATTAAACAGCGCAGTAAAGGAACAGTTAGCGAGGCTATACTACAGGGGGTACCTTACAGGATCAATGTGCCGGGGGCTAGGTTAGTCGGAGGTATTGAGGAATTATGTACATGATAGGGTAGAGTTAAAGTGGCTGATGCATAGATAATAAAACAGAGAGTACAGCAGCCAGTGTAAAAGAGGGGGGGGCAAGGCAAATAGTCTGGGGTAGCCATTTGATTAGCTGTTCAGGAGTCTTCTGGCTTGGGTTAGAAAGCGTGTTAAGACGCCTCTCTGGACACTTAGACTTCGGCACTCCGTACCGCGTGCGGCGGTTCAGCAGAGAGAACGTCTATGACCTAGGGTGGCTGGAGTCTTAGGACGAATTTTTAGGGCCTTCTCCTCCTGGCACGGCTGGATAGAGGTCTGGATGCAGGAACCTGCCCCATGAGTACTGGCATACGCATGACCCTCTGTAGTGCCTTGCGGCGAGCTGAGCAGTTGCCATTCCAGCAGTGATGGCAACCATCAGGATGCGCTCTCGATGGTGCACTGTATTACTTTTTGAGGATCTGAGACCCATGCCCCATCTTGTCCTGAGGGATTAATAGGCTTGTCGTGCCCTTCTTCCAACTGTTATTGTTGTTTCGACCAATGATAGGTTTATTGGTGATGGGAATACCAAGGGACATTGAAAGCTCTCACCAGCTCCATACGCCCCCTTCGATGAGGAATGTGGGGTGTCTCGGTCTCCTTTTCATCTAGTCCACGATCATTCCTTGTTGCCTTGATCCTTTGAGGTAGAGCGTTTTTATCCTGGCACAACACGCCACGTCTAGGGCTTCCTCCTCTGGCTGATCTCTTGTTGTCGGTGACTCAGCCTACCACTGTTGTGTCTCTGCAAGCCTCGAATGGTGTTGGGGTCGTGCCTCGCCATCTCTTGCACTCGGTACACCGAGCGTCCAGAGCGGGGCTGGACGCACGCACCCCCTGAGGGGCCCCCTGTTGGGACTCACGTAGTGGCAGACTTGGGTTGGCACTACCCCTTTCACGCCGGGGCAGCCGTCACGACGTCCGGCTCCAGTTGCAGCGTGGAGGTTGTTACGTTCCAGGTCCTCGCTTAGTGCTGACGTTTTGGAGGCCCTATGATGTTGAACTCTGACTGTAGTCAG
>NC_036864.1:6107298-6108577 GCF_002910315.2 Salvelinus sp. IW2-2015
CAAGGCCACTGGGCCAGACGGATTACCAGGACATGCACTCCGAACATGCGCTGACCAACTAGGAAGTGTCTTTACTGACATTTTCAACATGTCCCTGACTGAGTCTGTAATACCAGCATGTTTCAAGCAGACCACCATAGTCCCTATGCCCAAGAACACTAAGGTAACCTGCCTAAATGACTATCGACCCATAGAACTCATGTCCGTAGCCAAAAAGAGGCTTTGAAAGGCTGGTCATGGCTCACATCGACCCTAGACTCACTCCAATTTGCATACCGCCCAAACAGATCCACAGATGATGCAATCTCTATTGCACTCCACACTGCCCTTTACCACCTGGACAAAAGGAACACCTATGTGATAATGCTATTTATTGACTACAGCTCAGAGTTCAACATCATAGTGCCCTCAAAACTCATCACTAAGCTATGGACCCTGGAACTGAACACCTGCCTCTGCAACTGGATCCCGGACTTCCTGACGGGCTGCCCCCAGGTGATAAGGGTAGGTGCCAACCCATCTGCCACACTGATCCTCAACATGGGGGCCCCTCAGGGGTGCGTGCTCAGTCCCCTCCTGTACTCTCTGTTTACCTATGAATGTATGGCGAGGCACGACTCCAACACCATCATTAAGTTTGCAGATGACACAACAGTGGTAGGCCTGATCACCGACAACAATGAGACAGCCTATAGGGAGGAAGCCAMAGACCTGGCRGTGTTGTGCCAGGATAACAACCTCTACCTCAAAGTGATCAAGGCAAAGGAGATGATTGTGGACTAGATGAAAAGGAGAACCGAGCACACCCACATTCTCATCGAAGGGGCTGTAGTGGAGCTGGTTGAGAGCTTCAATGTCCTTGGTATCCCCATCACCAATAACCTATCATGGTCCAAACACACCAATAAAGTTGGAAAGAGGGCACGACAAAGCCTATTAACCCCTCAGGAAAAGATGGGGCATGGGTCCTCAGATCCTCAAAAAGTTATACAGCTGCACCATCGAGAGCATCCTGACTGGTTGCATCACTGCCTGGTATGGCAACTGCTCAGCCTCCGACCGCAAGGCACTACAGAGGGTAGTGCGTATGGCCCAGTACATCACTGGGGCCAAGGTTCCTGCCAMCCAGGACCTCTATCCCAGGCGGTGTCAGAGGAAGGCCCTAAAAATTGTCTAAGACTCCAGCCACCCTAGTCATAGACTGTTCTCTCTGCTACCGCACAGCAAGCGGTACCGGAGTGCCAAGTCTAGGTCCAAGAGGCTTCTTAACAGCTTCTAA
>NC_036864.1:6111532-6135896 GCF_002910315.2 Salvelinus sp. IW2-2015
AAAGAGAGGAGATGGTCCTCCTGTGGGGGTGGCAAAGGGAGGGACCGTGACCAGTTACGGGCCTAGGACACGGGCTTTCAGTACTTTGAGAAGCATCTGAGTTATAAATAGTGTTATATTGTAAACAGCAACCAACCATCTTCAGTTACCATCCTCCACCACAGCTCTACTGATGGTCCACTCCAGCCCGCAACATGATGGCCCGTTCCTCAGAGCACATTGGGCACAGATCAGGGCAACATGAATGCGCGTGCACGCACGAACACACACACACACGCACGACACACACGCACACCACCACACACACACCACACAACGCACCAACACGGAGATCTGCCGTTACATAACAGTGTGTGATGGCAGCTGAGGACTGCCAATGCCGCGCTGGCATCTGTCCATCTGAAAGATGGACTGAGAAGAGAGGATAAAGTACAGGAAAGAAGGGAGAAGAGGAAAGAGACTGGAGGGCGAGGAGACTAAAGATGGTAATGAGTTTAGAGAGGAGAGAGAGTTACCACCCAAGTACCAGGGATAACTACTTCCCCAACAACATTTACGATTACATTGTAAGTCATTTAGGCAGACGCTCTTATCCAGAAGCGACTTACAAATTGGGGTTAGAGAGGATTACTTTAATCCTATCCTAGGTATTCGCTTAAAGGAGGTGGGGTTTAGGTGTCTCCGGGAAGGTGGTGATTGAACTCCGCTGACCTGGCGTCGTGAAAACACTTTGAATTGAGAGAGAGAGAGACACACACACACAACATTTTTACATCTAAGCATGCAGAGTGAGATGTAGAGGGACAGGACAGTGGACATTGGGTCTTATGTATGTGTGGGTTGGTACAGGCCCTTTCTACTTCTGATGAAGGCAAGGGTGGAGAGATGTTTGGCGCTTCATTTCATATCAAGTCCCCATCTCCCTGTGCCACTACAGTTTAACAACGTTACAACTACTGTCATCCATGCGTCACTGCCAGAGAACCGCTGGCTGCTTCAGACAAACAAGTACTGTCTTAAGTGTCATGGAAGTTGTCATCGCACCTTAGAGAAAGGAGGAGGAGAAAGACCGAGTAGGATGGGGTTCTGGGGATCTCTCCAGCTCAGGGACTTGGAACAATGACACCTCCCTTCACAAAATGTCACATTCCCACTATCCCTTTTCACCACCCCTAGCCCGAACTCCGCGAAGCTCCTCTGTCCAACATGTAACACACTCTGTAAAGTGTTTACTGTTCACTACACACACACAGACGCTTTCTGTGATATATACAAATACACATGCTGTCGTTGTGTCCCAAGTTGTGTAATTTTGCATTTATAAGCAAATTCTGGCACAGCGTCATCAGCCAAGAGCTTGAGAGGTAACAAGCCACCATAGTCCAACCATCTCTCTTCCACACACGCAACACACACGCACACGCACACGCACACACACACACACACAACACCCACACACACACACACACACACACTCACACACACACACACACACACACACACACACAATTTGTTTATACCCAGAGCATTCATCTGGCTGGGTTTTTCAACGGGAAATCTCCTGCTCTGGAAACCCATTAGGCCTTCTGGTTGTAATTCACAGGGGGTGGAGGTGTGTGGTGTGTGGGCAGTGGGACACACTGAGGATAACAACCCTCTCGTCCTCCACCAAAAAACAACCGACAAGAAACTTACTCTGGTTGTGAACCTGAACAAACATTATCATAGCTATTTTTTCCTGTTATCCCCATGCTCATAACACGTATCCAGCCACATGAAAAATCTGAGAAAAAGCAGTTGTCGGCAAAGAAAAACAAACAAATAAAAGGCCGAATGTTCACGCAGCATGATGATGTCTTCTTCAAGCGCCTTCAGTCACTATAGTTCAGGTCCCTGCATACGTCTGTGGCTCAGAATGCCTTGCCTTGTTTTACACAAAATTACCACTCAAGAAGACAAGGGAATAACTAACTTCTCCAACAAACATAGAACAGAGCAGGTTTGGCAAGGCTGGCCGAGGGATAAGGGCAGAGAGAAACACCCACTGTCTTAGTGCTTTCCTATACTTAGCTCTGTGCATTTTCAGGCCTTGCATACAAACATATAATGCCTTCAGAAAGTATTCACACCTTTAACTTTTACCCACATTTTGTTGTGGAAAAGCTGCATTTAAAATTGATTAAATTGAGATTTTGTGTCACTGACTTACCCAATGTCAGAATGGAATTACAGTATGCTTTTAGACATTTTCATAATTAATAAAATGTATCAAAAAATGTAAAAACTGAATATGTTTTGAATCAATAAGTACTCAACCATTTTGTTATGGAAGGCCTAAATAAGTTCAGAGTAAACGTGTGCTTAACAAGACGCAATGGACCTCACCTGTTGGCAATTAATATGACCATGACTACCCTCATCTCTGTACCCCACACATACAATTATCTGTCGAGGACCCTTCAGGTCGAGCAGTGAAATTTCAACACAGATTCAACCACAAAGACAGGAATGTTTTCCAATGCCTCACAAAGAAGGGCACCGATTGGTCGATGGGTAAATAATAAAAGCATGACATGAAATATCCCTTTGAGTATGGTGAAGTTATTATTACACTTTGGATGGTGTAATCAATACACGCCAGTCATACATGAATACAGGGCGTCCTTCCTAACTCAGTTGCCGGAGAGGAAGGGAATCCGCTCAGGGATTTCACCACTAAAACAGTTACAGAATTGAAATGGCTGTGATAGGAGGATGGATCAACAACATTGCAGTTACTCCACAATACTATAACCTAAATGACAGGGTGAAAAGAAAGAGCCTGTTATAGATTAAAAAATATTCCAAACATGCATCTGTTTTGCAATAAGGCACTAAAGTAAACTGCAAGATGTGGCAAAAATTAACTTTATGTCCTGACACACAGAGCGCTTATGTTTGGGGCAAAATCCAAAACAACACCATCACTGAGTACCACTCTTCATCTTTTCAAGCATGGTGGTGGCTGTATCTTGGTTATGGGTATATTTTGTCTTGGAAAAGACTAGGGAGTTTTTTGGATAAAAAGAAGCGAATAGAGCTTAAGCAGAGCAATCTAGAAAAACCTAAGAGGAAAACCTGGTTCAGTCTGCTTTTCCACCAGCAGCTGGGAGATGAATTCCTTTTAGCAGGAACAAAATAAACCTAAAACACAGTAGGCTAACTATACACTCGATGTTGCTTTACCAATGATGACTTGAATGTTCCTTGAGTGGCCTAGTTACAGTTTTGACTTAAATTGGCTTGAAATCCTATGGCAAGACTTGAAATGGCTGTCGAGCCATGATCAATCAACCAACTTGGATCTAGAGCGTTTAATAGAATAGATGTGCAAATATTGTAACAATCCAGGTGTGCAAAGCTCTTTAGAGACTTACCAGAAAGACTCACGCGTGTAATCACTTGCCAAAAGTGATTAGATTCGAATATTTCTGTATTTAATTCAAGACAAGACATAAGTCACGGGGTATGATACTTTCTGAAGTAGAGGGTCGAACGGTTGTGATTTTTTTTCAAACGCCGATACGATACCGATTATTGATGGAACAAAAAGCCGATAACCAATTAATCGTCCGATTTTTTTTATATATTTATATATAACCTATATTTTATATATAATATGACAATTACAACAATACTGAATTCATTAGTCAATAATAATGAGAACATGTTCAAATTGGTTTAAAATAATGCAAAAACACAGTGTTGGAGAAGGAAAGTAAAAGTGCAATATGTGCCATGTAAAAAAGCTAACAATTTAGTTCCTTGCTCAGAATATGAGAACACTATGAAGCTGGTGGATGCCTTTTAACACAAGGTCTTCACTATTCCAGATATAGAAGTTTTCAGTTGTAGTTTATATAGGAATTATAGGACTATTTCTTCTCTACTACCATTGTATTTCATATACCTTTGACTATGGATGTTCTGTATGGGCGCTATAGTATGCCAGCCTAACTCGGGAGTTGAAATAGGGTTGAAGACATAAACAGCGCTGTGTCTTCAAGCATTGCAAAGAGCTTGCCTGGGAAACGCAGAAGTGCTGTTTTGATGAATGCTTTATGAGCCTGGCTGTGCTACCACGCTCAGTCAGCACTGCTCTTTATAAATATCAAATATATAGACTTAATTTATAATATAATAAACACAATCAGAATACGAGCATTAGGTCATTAATATGGTCAAATCTGGTTAAACTATAATTTCGGAAAACAAAATGTTTATTCTTTCAGTGAAATATGGAACCGAAGTCTAAATATTGGTGTTACAACTTGCTACAACCTTCAATGTTAATGTCTAAATTTATGTAAAATTCTGGCAAATTATTAGGTCCTAATAGGAAGACATTTTCTTTCACACAGTTCGCAACCGAGCCAGAACGGCCCAAACTGCTGCATATACCTCTGACTCTGCTTGGCAGTGAACGGCAAGAGAGTGACACGAATTGTCCTTTAATATTGGCCTGCTAACATGAATTCTTTTTAGCTAAAAATGCAGGTTTAAAAAAATATACTTGTGTATTGGATTTTAAGAAAGGCATTGATTTTTTGGTTAAGGTAATTGGGTGTGACAATAGTGCTTTTTTCACGATGTGCTTTCATAAAATCATCACACCGTTTGGCGAGAAGGCTGTGATTGTGATGAATAATTACAGGCACCGCCATTGATTAATATGCCACCGTAGGGACAAGTAGTTATACTATCATTTCATCAACCATGTGTAGTTACTAGTGATTATGTGAAGATTGATTGTTTTTTATAAGATAAGGTTTAATGCTAGCTGCATTACCATTGGCTCCTTGCTGCATTTCCGCGTAACAGGGTGGTCAGCCTCACGCAGTTCCTTCGTGGATTTCATGGTAACGCCAATAATCGGCGTCAAAATGCCGATTACCGATTTTTATTGAAAATATATTTTAATGATCATTCTTGAGATTTTTCTACATCTTATTGGAGTTCTACCTGTGGAAATTTCTATTTGATTGGACATGATTTTGGAAGGCCCACACTGTTTATATAAGTTCACAGTTGACAGAGCATGTCAGACGCAAATAACCAAGCCAAAGGTTCGAAAGAAATGTCCGTTTGCTCAGAGACAGGATTTGTGTCTAGGTACAGATCTGGGGAAAGGGTACCCAAAACGTTCTGCAGCATTGAAGGTCCCCAGAATCCAGTGGCCTCATCATTCTTAATTGGAGTAAGTTTGGGAACACACAAGACCTCTTCCAGAGCTGGCGCTCTGGGCAAACTAAGGCAATCAGGGGAGAAGGGCTTGGTCAGGGAGGTGACGCAAGAACCCGATGGTTCCACTGCTACAGAGCTTCCAGAGTCCCTCTGTGGAGATAAGAGAATCTTCCAGAAGGACAACCATCTCTGTAGCACTCCACCAATCAGGCCTTTATGGTAGAGTGGCCAGACAGAAGCCACTCCTCAGTAAAAGGCACATGACAGCCCACTTGGAGTTTGCTAAAAGGCCCCTAAAGACTCTCAGACATGCGAAACAAGATTCTCTGGTCTGATGAAACCAAGATTGAACTCTTTGGCCTGAATGCCAAGCGTCACATCTGGAGGAAATCTGGCACCATCCCTACGGTGAAGCATGGTGGTGGCCACATCACGCTTTGGGGATGTTTTTCAGTGCCAGCAACTGGGAGACTAGTCAGGGTTGAGGGAAAGATGAACGGAGCAAAGTATAGAGAGAACCTTGATGAAAACCTGCTCCAGAGCAGAGCAGGACCTCAGACTTGGATGAAGGTTCACCTTCCAACAGAACAACGAACATAAGCACACAGCCGAGACAACGCAGGAGTGGCTTTGGGACAAGTCTCTGAATGTCCTTTAGTGCCCCAGCCAGAGCCCAGACTCGAACCCGATTTAACATCTCTGGAGAGACCTGAAAATAGCTGTGCAGTGACACTCCCCATCCAATCTTTCAAAGCTTGAGAGGATCTGCAGAGAAGAATGGGACAAACTCCCCCAAAAAAGGTGTATCAAGCTTGTAGCGTCAYACCCAAGAAGACTCGAGGCTGTAATCGCTGCCAAAGGTGCTTCAACAAAGTTCTGAGTAAAGGGTCTGAACGCTTATGTAAATGTGATATTTCARCTTCTTGTTTTTTTATAAATTAGCAGCAATTTCTTCAAACCTGTTTTTGCTTTGTCATTATGGGCTATTGTGTATAGATTGATGAGGGAAAAGAACTCATACATTTTAGAATAAGGCTGTAATGTAGCAAAATGCGGAAAAAGTCAAGGGGGTCTGAATATTTTTGGAGTGCACTGTATACCATTTTGCTTCTACATAAATAGTTAGAACCCATGACCTTAAAGATATCCAGGTCCAAAACAGCTTCCGTTCCATCACAAAGTTGACCTATATACTATTGAATGTTTTTAACATGATGCATCTGAGCAATATCCCTTCATCCATAAAAGCTGAGCTAAGCTGAGGTAACTTATGACTCATTAATAGTTCCAAGACATCTGCATCCAATACTAGTACATTGTTGCCTTGCCAAAACAAGACAACAACTTCTTGGCTTAAGCAGAAACAGGCAAGTAGCCTACTGTCCCTATCCAATCCCAGACCCATTTCTCAGGATAAAGATCTGATCCAACCTAGTGTGATCCAGCAGCAGGCTCTCTTTGGCTCCAGGAACAGACGGCTTCGTGCAATTCACTGCATTGCGCACGTCTCCATTGTGTTGTGCGTAAAAGCAGCATTACACAAGCAAGGAGAGTAATAGAAGTGAAAAACACTACCAGCTGCATGTGATGCAATTACGCTGGCAATTATMTGATAGACAACCACAGCACCAGGCACTGTGGAGCCTTAGAGGAGGCAGGGAGGGAGGCAGGGGGCAGGGAGGACACTGCAGCCCAGCAGACTGATGACAGCGCAGAAGCATTGGGCGACTCAGAGGGCTAGCCTGGAACCCTCTTGGTCCACAGAAAGCTCAATTGTATGAGATTCTATTCCGAAGCAACAGCAATCTGTAATGTTAATTTTTCATACCTTTATATGGACAGGTAAGCCATTGAGAAAKAATTACATTCTACAACAAGGACCTGGTTAAACAGTATGAACATTTATAAACACTCATCTCTCAAACACACACACACCGAACACAGTAACGCTGCATGCTCAACTAGGCCATGGTAATCAACCACAGTGACGTGACCTGTGGACAGGAGCTATGGTTTATGAGGACTCCTCCGTGGTTTATGAGGACTCATACATGGTTTATGAGGACTGTGGTCATCTGGAAGGCTCCTCAAGGACAGTTCTCCAATGCTGCTGCTACAGGGGCTTGAGCCATCCATTTCTTATAACAGGACGCTATTGTAGACATTTTGAGAAATGTAGCATATTTTCTCATTACACTTATGATTAATCGAATTCACACAATTGATCACATTGGCTGGCTGGCTGTTCTCTCCAATGAACTGATAAAAACRCCCTTTACATAATTATTTTAATAAACTTCCCTTCTTTCAAAAAACAAAATATCTGACCATGCAGCAGTACACCTCCTTGTATGCTGACTGAGACTCCTCCACGCCTCTCCTCCTGAACATGGCATTGTGCTGTGCTGTGTTGCACGGCATTTAGCCCACTTCTCTCTCTAATTAAAATAGACTCAGGGAAAACAAACCCTGCACCAAAATCCTTCAACCTTTTTCTCTCTAGCCTCTCCCTCGCTCTCCCTGGCGCTCACTCGTTTTCAGACGGACAAACAGACAGATGTACAGACCTGGTTTCTGTTAAAGGCTGGCTTTCTTCCCCCCCCTCCCCATCTGCCTGGGCATATTTTCAAACTAAAACACACCATTGAGTGGGTAACAGTACGCTCCTTGTCTGGGGCCAGGGGCTCATATGGCTGGCCAGCAGGGTAGCCACTCTGTATATGGGGAGAGGGGAGAGGAGAGCGCGTTGAGGGGAGAGAGGAGAGAGGAGAGGCTAGCCGGGAGCAGGGTGAGGGGAGTAGGAAGTTGGGAGCAGGGAGTGAGTTGCAGGGGAGAGAGGAGGAGGGCAGGGAGCAGGGAGCGGGGGAGAAGGGAGCTGGGCAGCGGCCAGTCCAGGTTAAAAWAACAAGCTGCCTCTCAGCAGTGGGCTTAGCAGCCCTACAGCTACAGCTAGTCAGCTAGAGTTGGGGCTCAAGCTTTCTCTCTCTCTCTCTCGCTGGTACACACGTACACACACAAATTCTCAGAAACGCACACAGATGCACAAACACACACACAAACACATCCACATGCGGGCACACCTTGCATAGGCACACACATACCGGTATGTGGACAAACCAGTATGGTACTGACGCACACATATGTGGACACACACACAAACGTGCCTTCACAATCATGCATGAATACATACATATGCTTGGCTGCCCAGGCAAGCATACAGACACATCCCATCCCTCCTGTTTCACATGTGAGTGATGTTGACGTGAGTCTGATAATGAACTCCTAATGAGGAGGATAAGTCAGACTKTGACAACCGGAGGCAGAATYTCTCTTTGGGATGACTCTGSTCTCTAACTCCAGACACARTACTGGCTTTTCATAGGCTACTGTGAGACTATACAGGCATCTGCTATGTTTCACTAGTGAATGGAAAGAGAAAACAACTTAAATCCTAATGTACCTTCAGGTACTGGATAGAAAAAAACAAGTACATGGAAAAGAACCATTGTCTATATAGGAGACACTGTCTTGGCAGCCGCGGCAGAAACTGTAGAAATGTTTWAGTGTTTGGAGTGAGTGTGTGTTAGTATTTGAACGTGGTGTCTGTTAGTGTTTTAGTGAGCAGAGCGGTGCTGTGGTGTGTTTATAAGAACAGTGGTGAGGTTTCACAGGCCAGCTAGGCTGTTGTCCTGTTACGACTGACATATTTGGTAGACTTGGCAGGAAACTGTTCTCCCTCCTTCATTTCTCTCCATCTCTCTTATGTCTTTCACCACTCTCCATCCCCATCCTTCTCTTCCTCACTTGCTCTCTGCCCTCCATTCCTCCCTCCCTCCTTCTCCACCTACCTCTGGTCAGAATGAGGCAGTCCATTCATAATTTTTTCTTCATAAGAGCTACAGCTGCACACCTGGTGACATAGGGGCACGGCTCTCTTCGCTTGCTCTCCGTCTTTCTTTCTCTACCTCTCCTACCCTTTACCCCTGCCTCTCTATCTATCAATCTACATCTTCCTCTGTTGCTCCCTCTTTTCTCCCTCTCTGCATCTCCCCCYCTCTCTCTCTTTGCTTCTCCCTCCCACTCCCTTCTTCCCCTGCATCTCTCTCTACCTCCCTACCTCAGCCTCTCCGTCTCTCTTCCTCTTCAGGACCATGTTCTGGTGATGATTCTTCCTCTTCAGGACCATGTTCTGGTGATGCTGTTCTCTGAGACTCGGGTCGCTGTGCAGCGCTGGGTTTTTTAAATGAATGAGGTTTGGCAGCCAGCGGCCCCATCATCCAGCTGAAGCTACACATTCCTCGGACACCCTCTCACAGTCTCAGCTAGGCCCCTCTCACTCACAACCAAAATAAGGTTGGCCGTGCTGAGCTTGTGAGTGCGTGTGAGTGAGTGAGTGTGCGTAAAAGATCCCTCTGTCCATTCACACACAGACAAGCTCAATTAAACAGAGAGGGCTAGGCAGACTAATAAAGTCAACATTCGGCTTGTCTCGTCGTCAGGTGGAAATGACACCCTCTCTGCTTCCGACAAGATGAAAACAGGTGAATATACACTATGACAACATGTAGAGGAATATGCTCAACACACACACAAGCACACACACAAGCTCGGCACGGCCAACCTCATTTTGGTTGTGAGTGAGGGGCCTAGCTGCGACACACACACAACAAGCCACTATGTTAAGTACAAACCGGTTCCAAGTTAATCTGTTTTTGTACAGATGTAGGATCTTAATTTGAGACAGTTTGCAACAGGAAATGTGGATTATAATTCATCTACATTTTTGTAGGGGTTGATACATTTTTCTTAAGGGAAAATCAAGTCTGAAATTTCAAAGTGGGAATTACAAACTTCAGAAGCCTTTTAAAACCTCAAATACACTACAAGCTTTACATTGCAGTTCTCCTGCAACAGGGTGATTAAATTAAGATCCTACATCTGTACATGATCCAGGCCCTTTTGGGAACAATAGTCTAAACCTATGAGGGCAGATAGAATAGTCCAGCCTACTAACCTTGTATCAGTGGCACAGAAATTCAGGAATCTATGGCACAGAGCATAATGTGGCGGGTCTCTGTGGGAATGAATGTGCGTCATTGAGAGAATAGGGTTTCCCTCAAATAGATTCTTGCTGCACCCTTTTCTCCTTCAAATTTAACTGAATCACACCCTCTCTCTCTTTCCTTTCTCTCTCTATCTGTCATTCTCTCTCTCTCTGTCATTCCCTCTCTCTCTCTCGCTGTGGCATAGAAATATTAAGACGTTTGATAATTAGGTAATATACAGTTCGAAAATTGAACAAAATTCAGAACTGTTTGGACTATTGGAGACCCATTCCCCAACTCTTTTTCAAGCATTCAACTATTTTAGCAGAAGCATTGTTATAATTTATGGCATTGTATAATATACAGTCCTCTTGTGTGTGTGGATAGGGAAAATGAGAAGGAGAACCAAGGCATAAACTAATCTCATATGAAATTGCTTTTTTAAATGTCCAATTTACAACTTCTCTATTCCTGAGCCAAAGTTTGGATTGAATCAGCCCCAAACTCACTAGAAAAGGCTATTTCCTCGAATCATATCCCTCTAGAAGCCTCTGCTGAAATACAAACAGTTTTTGCAGCTAGCTAGTCCACTGCAGCGCTACCGCAGAGCTACTCATACTGTCTAAAAAGAAATGTATATCATGATATGTTATTGGAAGTGCTCTAACGTTCTAAGAAATCCCCCAGAAATTCATTAAAAAGCTATTTATGRACCAGTAATCTATCTGAAACGGTTYCATCTGACATTACAATGTCTTCCTCAAACTATACATGCTATATTATACAGATGGTAATGATTTACTAWGAACTGAATGTTCATAAAGCMTACCTTACACATTTATAAACACATTGTAAACGTGACATTATGGCTACAGAGAGCAAAACAATGGCGACAGGAAAGTTTGAAGTAGCAGTGGAGGACTTCTTGRGGCTGTTTGATGCTGCAATGTAAAGCAAGAACACATTCTGGCAGGCAGTCAGCAGAGGCTGGCTCATAAATACTGCAGGAGGGAAGGTTTATGAAAATCTATGCTTCTCTGAGTTGAGCGAGAACTGCACCCAGAGGAGAGCTAGACACAAACACACACACACACGCAAGCACACACGCACACAAGCACGCATGCACGCACACACAAAACGAGATTAGTTATTTTTTTTATCCTTAGGAAAAACGAAAGGCTGCTTCTAAAATTATACCCTATTCTATTTGTATTGCACTAAAAAGCCATTCACTATGGAGAATACAGAATAAWGTCCTWCCATCATAGGTGACATTTGATAATTTCCCATACTGTACAGCACATACTCTGCTGACCGGCGATCAGGCCCTGTTTTACAGACAGACTTGTTTTGATTCAGCCAGCGAGCCTCTCCTGGTGTAGCTAGCCTTCTCTCTCAAGAGGCTTACGCAACTCCCTTCAAGGAAACGCCTGTGGAGGACAGGACATGCTGCCTGGCCTGCCGCTCCGCACAGCACTCACCCTGACCAATCGCAAGGCCTCTTGAGTATCAAAGCTCCCGTAACCAAGTACTCTGAGAGAGGGGGGACAATTTGTCAGACCTCGTGTCGTTGTGTGTTGTTAGTGAGGTTGGTCAGCATCATTGAACACGATTTGATCAGATGACCCAGCACTAACACAATGTACAGTTCAAAAGGGATGTGCCCAAAGTCACTCAACAGTCAACACCAAAACACATGGCCTAAACAMGTTGCAWTAAACATCTGTATGAAGCTATGGGCCAGCTAGGGCCTCTTAYTTAAAAATAAGTCATTATATTCAAGAGTTTAGACAGCGTGCTAGTCCAGAGTACAATGTGCACTATCCTTGTGGATATCCATGTGGATTTTATATGTTCAATGTTGTTTTTTATGCTCCTTTGCTGCAAAACCAATTGCCCTCTGGGACAAATAAAGTTGAAACCTTTTGGAGAGTCCAGTATCCCATCTTTAATAGTGTGACATGCCTTCTGCCAACACAAAACGTCTGCTTGGATATTATCTCAACTTGGATACCTTTTTATTTTTGTTTTATTCTAATCTATCACTAGAGGGCGTAACTTCCATGGGAGGCAACACAGTAGTAACTRCTGAGAAGGTATGGAGGAGGTAGAGCTGTTGTGAAAGTTTACCCTTGAGGATCAGGGACAACAAATCTAACGTTTACGAGTGAAGGGTGTTGTATGACAGAGATCAGTCGTTGTTGATTCACTTTGTTGAAGAAATCACCGTTGAGATGATGCATTATGAACACTACCCACAGGTCTGGTTGACATACTAGAGTACCTCAGCTTCATATGGATGTGTTCATTCACCTCATACATGCTGAGGAGGATAAAAAACGTTGCCAGCAGTACAGCATGTCTTCTCYGTTGTACAGCTTATAAAGGCTGTATACTTGGGGAGCCCCATGCATAACACTTGTACATCTGCACCTAAAATGTAGCAGCTGTACTAACTTTGGATTGCAATTCAATGATGAGAAAAGACATCAGGAGATACAAAAGAAAGTCCAACATTGCACAAAATCTGTCCTTAAAGACAGGAAACCCTTCTCAGGATACACAGTGTCCTTAGACATAAAATAAACCAAGCACGAGGCCGAATAAAACAATAGGCAAGGTCAGTAAATGCAMTTGAATACAATAAAAAGCTACTCTAGAATGTGTACCTTCACATTTAAGATTAATTTCTTATCCATTTAAGCCACATTCAAGCCGGTCTGTAGAATGCAATTCCCGGTAACCACCGTATAAAAAACACATGAATTACAGTAAACCATGSGGAAATGTGTTTGATATCAGTCTCYAACTACTGATAACCTTTTCAAATTGGTGTGAGCTGACGTGAAAGCCTTTMCTCCGACCCACAGCCACCCGGCCAGGTCAAACAAAAGGCCGGGTTTGAGGGCTGGTTATCAGCCCTGACTCTGTCTCAGGTGCCCCACCCTGGTATGACTTACTACCTGAAGGGCAAAGCAATCCTTCACTAGATGGAGGGACTGGACACACAGTATATACACTATACTGACCACTGGACAGTGGTATACAGTTGTTTATCAAAAGCACAAACACATAGTTGCCATTTGAACAGTGGCCTACTTTAAAATAGAACGGGAAAGGGAAAAGGGGTTGGAACGTGCATGCAGAGAKTATTTCCCTTTAATAGCGTAGATAAAGTGCYCATGATAGAATCGGCACAAGTTAACACACGTGTTCTATATTCAGAGTAGCCTATAGGAATATGTGTCGGAGAAGAAGCTGAGCTTTGAGGCATCCCGCAAAGTAATTCAAAGGACCCGTCTAATGTAATAATAATAGGCCTAATAATAATAACAATAATCATAATCATAATAATAATAATACATTCGGGCACAATGCGTTAATTGTGGGCACATTTTTGTGCCATTCCCTTGCCCTAAAAAAAAAGCCAAACATTCAAATTATAGCTAAGCTTTTACCTGTTCCCGTGGAATGCATGGGAGCGAGGTCCTTCGGTGGGACTTGCTGTTGCTGTGACTGTGCGCCATGTCTGAAGAGACCACCGAACTGGACCTCCGTCGTCTTTTAAACACGGGAATGATATTATCTTCCTTCCCCGCTGTCACGTAGCTACAACCCGCCCCGAGTGGCCCTGAGCCCGTCAGGAGCCGGTCAGCATACCTCGCTAGCAGGACCCCCAGCACTCCTACCAGGTACGCCAGGTAGGGTCTCCAGCTGGCCCGGACCTTGTTGAGGGAGACGAGAGACACAGTCCTGATGATGCTGATGAAGACGATGACGGAAACCCCCTGTCCGAGCCTGACCACCATCAGCGCCCCGCCGGCTAGACAGGACAGAACCACCACGGTGGCGGTAAACGACAGCAACTGGTCCTCCGCACCGTGCAGGAGAGACTGCGCCGCGGCTTCGCCCAAGTGACACACTGCCAACAGAAACACCGCGGTCCGGATCAGCACCCCGCAGCGGATCAGGTACAAGCCAACCCAAAAGAAGGCACATACGAGAGTGAAGACAGGGGACACCAGGTACCATACGTTCAACAACAGTTCCACCACACAGCTCGCCACGAAATGAACTAGAGATCCAGACTCGCCGTTATTCTCTCTGTTACTGCCGCAACTCTGCTGCTCCACGTCCCAGTCAACCAATCTGACCAGCAAAGCGAGAATAACCGAGACAGAGCCCACACACACTGCGGAGGACAGTCTCCGGGAACTCCATATTTCTGCGAGTCTCAGCCACGACTGGCAGCCTGCGTCCTGATACAGAGGAGTGACACATGTTTTCACATAGCCGTTGCGCTCCACCGCCCGCGGGCATTTCTCATGAGCCCTCCTTGATATACCTCTGCCACTGTCAGCTTCCACTTCCATCGCCATCACATAGGGGGAGCGAAGGAAGCGGCGTGAACTATATATTTGCAGTGTGTAAATGTAAACGGCTCAGTGCATTTTCATACCATGTTTGCTAGAGAGAGCCATAACGCGCGGCAGTGTGTGGGACTGTGCGCTACTGCATGGGGCTTCCAAATTATTGACCCATTTCTCCCCAAAACACACACAATGTAGACTACGTAAAAATACAGAACACTATTGATTGAACTAACAAACGTACTGAAAAAAAGTAACGGTTCACTGTGTAGACTTCAACAAACCGCGTAAAACATCCCCATATTTTCYCTAGTCCTCTCTGCGCGGGAGCAGCCTCCATCCAGTGAACCAGAAAGAGCAACTCTTGGCGATTCGCACATCTAGGCCACTGCCTGCATCTCCTCTCATCYCCCTCTATATCGCCCTCCCGCACAACACTCTCCTCTCTCCTTTGTGCCGCTCCGTCTGTTTCTCTCTCGGTGTTATGTCTCCCTCACGTTTCTTCTGCTCTTCATAGGCTAGGCTACTACTCTCCTATTGAAGGAACAGCAGCCGAGTTTGCCGAAGCGTGGCACACTGCTGCGCGGACGTAAATCATGTTWACATAGAGATTTCCTGGTGTATTTTTTTTTTTTTTTTACGGAGATGAAATAGAGCCCCGGCTTGGTCCGGTGGCTCGAAAGGCGTCACAAAACAAAGCAATAATGATCGTGATGGTATTGATTATAATTATGATAATGATTGCAATAATTAGGCCCATTTCCACGAACATCAATTATAACATTTTCTGTAGGCTCTGCTGGAAATAAATACCATGTCATGGTAGTAGAACATGGCTCGTGAGATTCCCAGTGCAGTTGGAAACCGCTGGCAGAAGATCCCACGTTTTTTCTATGGAAGGTGTACCTTGAATAATGGATATTAAACTCACTTGCTGGGCTACGTCATCCAATCCATATCCTAAAAAGATGAGCTCAATTTACACCTCTTCTCTCATASCGTATTTCATGAAAGGAATGAACTTCAAAGGGTAACCATTAGGCTATCTTTCACTCTTATCAACTTATCACATTATTTTACGGTAAGCCAAATCGATTGTCAGTAAAGAGGAGACCAGGCAGGTGCAACTGAAGGGCAATTCACATGATGCTTCTACATCTGCATTGCTTGCTGTTTGGGGTTTTAGGCTGGGGTTCTGTACAGCACTCTGTGACATCGGCTGATGTAAAAAGGGCTTTATAAATAAATGTGATTGATGTAAGACTGGATCTGAGGTTTGTGAAGTGGCATACATGGCACCCTATTTAGTAAAAAGTAGTGCTTTATATAGGGAATGAGTGCCATTTGGGACCCAAGTTAGATTTGGAATATAAATTCCTCACATATTTTGGTAGAATAGAACAACTTTTGGGAGCAGTGTATTCAGAGAGGAAAGGTGTTTGAGATTGTGTTTACAGTATGCCACAGGTAGAGGTCACACATCCAACCTCCCTTCCTACCAGCTCTGTGTTGTCACATTGTACCTTGTTAATGCATGACCTTACATGCACTTTTTATTTATTGATTGAACCCTTATTTTAACAGGTAATTTGACTGAGAATACATTCTCATTTACAGCAACAACCTGGGGAATAGTTACAGGGGAGATGAAGGGAGATGAATGAACCAAYTGGAAGCTGGGGATGATTAGGTGGCTATGATGATACAGTATGAGGGCCAAAATGGGAATTTAACCAGGGCACCAGGGTTAACACCCCTACTCTAATCATAAGTGCCATGGAATCTTTAGTGACCACGAGAGTCAGGTCAACAGTTTAACGTCCCATCCAAAAGACGGCACCCTACACAGGGCAATGTCCCCAATCCCTGCCCTGGGGCATTGGGATATTTTTCTAGACCAGAGGAAAGAGTGCCTCCTACTGGTCCGCCAACACCACTTCCAGCAGCATCTGGTCTCCCATCCAGGGACCGACCAGGACCAACCCTGCTTAGTTTTAAAGGCAACATTGTACATTGGCACTCAGGTGTTATTCAAAAAACACTAAAAGACGTTTAACAATGAACGGCAAAGCCCTGCTCTCCAACTTAACCTTAACATGTTTATTGGACAAAAGAACGGAATAGGCCTAGGCTGATGGATCTCACATGGCAAGGACCCTTTCTCAAAGCAAACAGCTCTGAGCAGTCCAAGATGAAGAGAGTGTGATGTGTCAAACAGAGACCACCGCTAATGTACCCAAGCTAAAATAAACACGTGACTGACTCCAGATCAGAACATACAAGGAGGTGTGCACACACAGACAGACCTCTGTACATTTTGTGATTACCCTGAGTGTTTTGGTCGCCTAGTTTTATGAGTGTTACACCGGAGCCCTACCACGAAGGCTGAAATCATCTGTTTATGGTTCATAGACAGTCTTGTCATGTATACCTACACTGTAAACACACTGTACTTACATAGGTATTACAATGTTATACTAAAGATGGCTGGTTGGAGTGCAGCACCTCTCCTCTCTGTCTTGCCATGCTTTGCTCAGTGGTGCTGAGGGCAGACCCCTTTTTAAAGGGTGCAGCATTCCTGTTAATGAGACACAATAGTTAGCATTCAACACAATTAGGACCAAATCCATTTCGCAGTAGGACAAATCCATTTCGCAGTAGGACAAATCCATTTCGCAGTAGGACAAATCCATTTCGCAGTAGGACAAATCCATTTCAAACCAACCCAAAGAGTTGCCTAGATGGTAATACCGAATAACATTATTACAATGTTATTACTATATAAGGTCAATGTATTGCAAAGTAGGACCAGTCTCTGTAACCTTGGCAGGACGGCCCTGTCTGCCTCTGCTGGACCATGTAACCTTTCTCCAGGGCCTCCCGAGTGGCACAGCAGTCTAAGAAACTGCATCACAGTGCTAGAGGCGCCACTACAGATCCGGGATCGATCCCGGGCTGTATCGCAGCCCGGCCGCAACCGAGAGACCCATGAGGCGGCATACAATTGGTCCTGTGTCGTCCGGGTTAGGGGAAGGTTTGGCCGGCTGGGATGTCCTTGTCCCATTGCGCTCTAGTGACTCCTTGTGGAATCACAAGAGCATGCACGCTGACTTTGGTCRTCAGCTGTACGGTGTTTCCTCCAACACATTATTGCGGCTAGCTTCCGGGTTAAGCGAGCAGTGTGTCAAGAAGCAGCGCGGCTTGGCGGGGTCGTGTCTCGGAGGACGCATGGCTCTCGACCTTCGCCTCTCCCGAGTCCGTACGGGAGTCGCAGCGATGGGACAAGACTGTCACGAGTGTGCAAAGCTGTCATCAAGGCAAAGGGTGGCTACTSCTCTSTAAAAAGCCTAGATACAGCGACAGAGTGTTTAACATTCAGACAAGATACTCCCGCCAATGCCCTGCTATCCACTGGGGCTTTGAAAAATAATCCTGCCCTTTCTGTGACTGTATCCCAGAGCCAAATCCGTGACTCTGAAACCCATTACAGGTGGGACATACAGCGGCTGAGCACAGGGAGAATCCAACCTGGTACAGGGTTAAATTCTGACTGCTGGCACATCAGTGGTACTGACATGAATCCTGTCTTGGCAGCGGAGAGGCTGGGATAATAACAATCCTTAACCTTTAGTCCCGATCCTTCGTGTTGTCCTCTCTAGACACACTCCTGTGGTCAAATGGGAATCAAGGAATCTGAGGAGCTGGCTCACCCTGAAGACTACTGGGAGAGGAGAGGAGGATGGAGGGGGCATTGATGGAGCTGTGTCAGGAAAACAAAGGAGTGGAGAGAGGAGACGATCAGAGGGGAAGAGAGCAAGAGAAAAGAAAGGAGAAGAGAAGAAGAAATTAGAAGAGAGTGGAGGAGAGCAACGAAAAGGAAAAGTCAGGGGAGGATATATTAGAGGACAGAAGAGGACAAGAGAGTAGAGGAGGGACTGTACAACTCTACTGATAAACCGTATGTGCCATGTGTTATGATGCACATAGTAGCCCACTTTTGAACCTAATTATCCCCTACTAATCAGCCARAGCTCAAAGTTCAAACTCCTCTYCGACCAGCCCAACTGGATCAACAAATCAAACATCCCATTTCTGGGAACAGTGTAGCATTTGGAGGGGATACAGATTCCTCCATCCATGCAGCAAAAAGCTACTAAAAACATCCCGTATTTTTCYAAACAYAGCCGGTGAATTTTTAGCCTTCCCAAACGACAGGGATTCGTAACCATAASAGGGTTTAATTAAGGGTCAATAATGAGTTCATATCACGGTTGAGTTAAACCGTGGTTCCTGAAAACGAGGTTGACCTGTGTTTGTAAATAAGAATTTGTTCTTAAYGGACGTGCTTAGTTAAATAAAGGTTAAATAAAAAATAAAAATTGSTGTCACGGCATTCATCGGAAGAAGAAGAGGAATYGTCAGACCAAAATGCAGCGGGGTACGTGTTCATCTTTATTCGCTTAACTGACTGAACACTGAATACAAAATAACAAAAAGAATAGCCGAAACAGTTCTGCAAGGTGCAACCAACACTAAACAGAAAATAACCACCCACAACTAACAGTTGGAAAACAGGCTACCTAAGTATGGTTCTCAATCAGAGACAACGAAAGACAGCTGTCCCTGATTAAGAATCATACCCGGCCAAAACATAGAAATACAAAACCTAGACATACAAACATAGAATGCCCACCCACATCACACCCTGACCAAACAAAAAATAGAAACATACAAAGCAATCTACGGTCAGGGCGTGACAGTTGGACCCTGGGAGGCCTGAGGCTACGTACYTATATCTCCTGTGTGGTCTATGTTGTGTAGTTAGTAGCCTGGATGCCACTTCTTTATCCACGTGTTGGCTTTAGTCATTGTTGGTTTAAGCAGAAAGGCATTCAGGAAACCAGGCTAGTTGTGTAGAGACTGGCTCGTTGAACTGAAGGTCACACGGGGTCATTTAACACATTATGAGRCGAGGAAGGCCTGGTTACTCTGGCTCCAGTCAACCCTCGCTCTGTGTAGCCTACGGTCTATGAATGTGAACATTTTAAACAGGCAAACAGGCTCCCCTTGATCAATAGGCCTAACTGATGACTTATCAACCAGACAAAAGATCCACTTTCAGAAAGCACTAATGTTTCACAATGGACTTCAGCACTCAATCAACCCCATGGGCAGATCATTATGTTGATGGCAGATATCCAGGTGGATGATTCCCAGGTATACATGACCAGGGTCCCTTTGATGTCCATGGGTCTCCTCTCCTCTTCCCTCTCCTCCGCCTCTCCTCATTACAGTTGACACATACACGTTCACACATTCTCACACACACTTCTCACACACAATTCTCACACACACTTCTCACACACACACACAACACACACCACACCACACCACACACACCCACACGCACACACACACACACACACACACACACACACACACAACACACACACACACACACCACACACACACACACACACACAGCCTGTCCAGAGTTACTTGTGTTGTAAGCTTGCTGAATGAGCAGCAGCAGCCCTGTGTGTTCTATAGAATGAGACACTGCGCTTGCTACCGCAAAGAAAGGAGAGGACATTTTGAATCTCCATACCCCCGATGAATCAACACAGCTGTGTCAATTCCTAAGAAACTKTCGTAATTAACATTAAAAGMTTTTAATATCAACAATAATATTTTGGTTACACTTACTCAAAATTAATTCCATTTATATCTGTGTAGAAACATTGTAATTACACCAGCAAAAAYATTGTATTAACATGCTGTTACATATTTCTAGTGATCTATACATTTTTAGTGGACAAATGTAGATTTGTTTTTGTTTCAGGCTAAACCCACCAGAATGACTGGGAGGAGCTAGTCAGCTGTAGTGGAGGGCCGCCTGTTTGCTTCGCGGTCACAAGTCACTTATTCTATAACAAGATTTACACTTTCACCGTATGTACATGGAATACTTCTGCTCCTCAGGTCAATTCAGAATGCACTGCTATTGCCATAACCTTTTGAATAATAATACCACATAAAACTATTTGTCATGTTCTGACTCTCTGGTCAGTGCGACGTCATAGGACGGGTGTTTGCTCAATGGCTGCCAGGAAAAACAGCCAGCATCCCCCTCCTCTTTAGGAGAGGGCACACAACACTGGGGTAGTGTGTTTGTGTGTGTGTGTGTGTGTGTGTGTGTGTGTGGGGGGAGGGGCCTCCAGTGGCCCAGAAAGAGATGACTTCACACTTCACTCTCAGCTCTGTTCCTGCCGGGGGCGATTAGATGTGTTCCTGAACTTGAGGAATGTCGTTAGAAGGTGCTGCTCTGATGCTCTCACTCAGTGGTCCAGGGGGTCACACTTAAAGGTGCTTCAGAAATCTCCAAGAGCAACTTTAGGAAACCTCCTGTTTCACTGCTTTACTCTCTGAGCCACGCCACCGGCAAACAGCCTCTGTGTACAGTTCTGTAATGTAGATGTTCCAAACCGATTCTAGACTGTAGATTTTTCAACCTGATTTCCACAAATCAGCAGTTTTGAGCGATGTTGCTGCATTTTGTTGTGTTAAACGTTAGCCTGGTAAATGGAACATGTTTATTTTGTGACATTTTCAGTAGGGTTACTCCTATTACTAAGGTGGATGGGGAGATTGTTCTTGAGCATTCATTATTATGAGTATGTATGGAGTACTTATATCGTGATCTACAGTTGAAGTCAGAAGTTTACATACACCTTAGACAAATACATTTCAACTCAGTTTTTCACAATTCCTGACATTTAATCCGAGTAAAAAWTCCYTGTCTTAGGTCAGTTAGGATCACCACTTTRTTTKAAGAATGTGAAATGTCAGAATAATAGTAGAGAGAATGATTTATTTCAGCTTTTATTTCTTTCATCACATTCCCAGTGGGTCAGACGTTTACATACACTTAATTAGTATTTGGTAGCATTGCCTTCAAATTGTTTAACTTGGGTCAAACGTTTCAGGTAGCCTTCCACAAGCTTCCCACAATAAGTTGGGTCAGCAGTTTAGCGGTTGGCTGATTGTGGTGTGTAAACGTTAGCCTGGATAACACCCTGCACCCACATGCGCCACTTACACTCTAATAAATTTGTCGACTTTATAACACCCCAGGTGGCGCGCATTTACTCCCATCCTTACCTCAAGATCCCGACTGGGCAACCCAGTTACTTGAGCACATTCATTTATTGAGTATGTATGGAAAAGAACTAATGTGTCTACCAAGCCTGCTCTGTTGAGCTCAGCAAGTTCTCACACATACACCCCCTTAGCAACACTCATACCATTTCCAACACCCCAACCTCACCCTTTTTCCACCACCCCATCTGACCACTCTTCAACTCCGAGAAAAAATCCTTGCATCCCTCCGGTCGCCTTCAGGCCCTCCCAACACACTACTGATTTTAAGAATGTGAAATGGTCCGAGAAATCAATAGGTGACGACCCAACGAAGACAATAGAGTTTAATTAAACAAGCATTTTAGAATTTCTGTTCATCACATCTCCACAGTGGCAGACGTACATACACATCAATTAGATACTTGGTCAGCAATTGACCTATCAAACAAATGAACTCTAACTGCCAACGATCAAACGTTTACAGTAAGCAATCAGACCAACAACGAAAGCTTCAAGACCACACAAAACACATAAAAGTTGAACAAGAAACGATGAACACATTTTGGACCATAAACAATTCAATCCCAATAAGAAAGAAGCTGACAAGCTGGTCACTGGAGTCAGGTATTGTAGGCCCTCCTTGCAAACCGCACATGCTTATTCAGTTCTGCACCACAAAAATATTCTATAGGATTGAGGTCAGGGACCCTTTGTGGCACTGGCCCTACCCAACTACCCCTAGTACCTTGACTTTGTTGTCCTTAAGCCATTTTGCCACAACTTTGGAAGTATGCATGGGGTCATTGTCCATTTGGAAGACCCATTTGCGACCAAGCTTTAACTTTCCTGACTGATGTCTTGAGTTGTTGCTTTCAATTATCCATATAAATTTCCGTCCTCATGATGCATCTATTTTGTGAAGTGCACCAGTCCCTCCTGAGCAAAGCACCCCCACACATGATGCTGCACCCCCGTGGTTCACGGTTGGGATGATGTTCTTCGGCTTGCAAGCCTCCCCCCTTTTTCCTCCAACATAACGACATCATTATGGCCAAACAATTCTATTTTTGTTTCATCAGACCAGAGAACATTTATCCAAAAAATACGATCTTTGTCCCTATGTGCAGTTTGCAAAAGCCGTAGTCTGGCTTTTTTATGTCAGTTTTGGAGCAGTGGCTTCTTCCTTGCTGAGCGGCCTTTCAAGGTTATGTCGATATAGGACTTTTGTACCTGTTTCCTCCAGCATCTTCACAAGGTCCCTTTGCTGTGTTGTTCTGGGATTGATTTGCACTTTTCGCACCAAAGTACGTTCAATCTCTAGGAGACAGAACGCGCTCTCTTCCTGAAGCAGTATGACGGCTGTGTGGTCCATGGTGTTTATACTTGCGTTACTATTGTTTGTACAGATGAACGTGTACCTTCAGGCGTTTTGAATTGCTCCCAAGGATGAACCAGACTTGTGGAGGTCTACCATTTTTTCTGACGTCTTTGCTGATTTTCTTTTGATTTTCCCTAATGTCAGCAAGAGGCACTGAGTTTGATAGTAGCCCTTTTGAAATTACAATCCACGAGGTCCACCTCAATTGTACTCAAATGATCATCAAATAGCCTGATCAGAAGCTTCTCAAGCCATGACCATAATTTTCTGCAATTTTTCCAGCTGGTTTTAAAGGCATCAGCAATTTACTATATGGAGAACTTCTTGACCCACTGGAATTGTGATACAAGGCTATTCCTTCATTATTTTGTTCAATACCGAGGAGAACATAAAGTCGCTGTGTTGTTGAAATTAACAGGTAAAATCCTAAATGTTCGCTGACTCACAAAAAGAAGCATTTCTGGCATGTCTAGGAAATGTGTGTGTTTAATTATTGAATTTCCATTGTGTATTCCCAATTATAAGTGAAATAATACTGTCTGTAAACAATTGTTGGAACAATTACATGTGGTCATGCATCAAAGTAGATTCCTAAACAACTTGCAAAACTTTGTTTGTTAACAATAAATTTGTGGAGTGGTTGAAAAAACTAGTTTTAAATGATTCCACCTAGTGTATGTAAACTTCCGACTTCCAACTTGTACCTTTATGCTACAGTATCCCTACAATTATCCCTGAGTATTGTTATATGGAGAAGATAATCATGAATGGGTTATGATGATAGGGGTTATGACGTAGCAGGGTGATAACGATTCCATCTGAGGGTCACATGCTGCAGTCTGTTTTACGGAAGAACATGATCAGTTACAGCATGGTTACAAGCTAATGCTTATAAGTATTACATGTAAATCAATGACTTCATACTAAATGGACAGCAGCAATATAGAGGGCACCCAATACCAGCTGGGGCTCATTGCTTTAAATTCACAAACATAGTGTAAGTGTAAGTGGTGTGTGTGTGTGTGCTTGTGTGTGTGTGTGGTGTGTGTGGTGTGTGTGTGTGTGTGGTGCTTGTGGTTGTGTGTGTTGTGTGTGTGTGTGTGTGTGTGTGTGTGTGGTGTGTGTGTGTGTGTGTTGTGTGTGTGTGTGGTGTGTGCGGTGTGTGTGTCGTGGTCGTGTGCGGCGTCGTGCGTGGTGTGCGTGCGTGC